>NC_050580.1:89858246-90158246 GCF_011100635.1 Trichosurus vulpecula | reverse complement strand
TTCCTCTATCATCCCTTAATTTGATTTTATTTTTTTAGATATCATCCCTTCATATTCAACTCACCCTGTGCCCTCTGTCTATATGTGTGTGTGTGTGTGTGTGTGTGTGTGGTCTTATGAATTACACACATCTTTCCATGTAGGAATGTGAACAAAACAGTTCAACTTTAGTTAAGTTCCTTATGATTTCTCTTTCTTGTTTACCTTTTCATGATTCTCTTGATTCTTGTGTTTGAAAGTCAAATTTTCTATTCAGATCTGGTCTTTTCACTGAGAAAGCTTGAAAGTCCTCTTTTTTATTGAAAATCCATGTTTTGCCTTGGAGCATGATACTCAGTTTTGCTGGGTACGTGATTCTTGGTTTTAATCCTAACGCCATTGACCTCCAGAATATCATACTCCAAGCCCTTTGATCCCTTAATGTAGAAGCTACTAGATCTTGTATTATCCTGATTGTGTTTCCACAATACTCAAATTGTTTCTTTCTGGCTGCTTGCAGTATTTTCTCCTTGATGTGGGAGCTCTGGAATTTGGTGACAATATTCCTAGGAGTTTTCTTTTTGGGACCTTTCTGAGGAGGCGATCTGTGGATTCTTTCAATTTCTATTTTACCCTCTGGCTCTAGAATATCAGGGCAGTTCTCCTTGATAATTTCTTGAAAAATGATATCTAGGCTCTTTTTTTGATCATGGCTTTCAGGTAGTCCAATGATTTTTAAGTTATCTCTCCTGGATCTAATTTCCAGGTCAGTGGTTTTTCTAATGAGATATTTGACCTTGTCTTCCATTTTTTCATTCCTTTGGTTGTTTTACAACATCTTGATTTCTCATAAAGTCACTAGCTTCCACTTGCTCCAATCTAATTTTTAAGGTAGTATTTTCTTCAGTGGTCTTTTGGACTTCCTTTTCCATTTGGTAAATTCTGCCTTTCAAGGCATTCTTTTCCTCATTGGCTTTTTGGAGCTCTTTTACCATTTGAGTTAGTATCTTTTTTAAGGTGTTATTTTCTTTAGTTTTTTTTGGGGGGGGGGTCTCCTTTAGCAAGTCATTGACTTGTTTTTCATGATTTTCTTGCATCACTCTCATTTCTCTTCCTAATTTTTCCTCTACTTCTCTTACTTGCTTTTCCAAATCCTTTTTGAGCTCTTCCATGGCCTGAGACCAGTTCATGTTTTTCTTGGAGGCTTTTGTTGTAGGCTCTTTGACTTTGTTGACTTCTTCTGGCTGTAGGTTTTGGTCTTCTTTGTCATCAAAAAAAGATTCCAAAGTCTGCATCTGAATCTGAGTCCGTTTTCACTGTCTGTTCGTGTTCCCAGCCAACTACTTGACCTCTGAGTTTTTTGTCAGGGTATGACTGCTTGTAGATTAGAGAGTACTTTGTCCCAAGCTTGAGGGGCTGCACTGCTATTTTTTTTAATATTTTTTTTTTATTTTTAGTTTACCACACACGGTTCTACATAATTTTGAGTTCCAGATTTTCTCCCCTCCCTCCCTCCTCCCCCCCCCAAGACAGCATGGAAGCTCATATAACTACCATGTATAACTTTGCATTGAATTAATTTATAATACTAGTCAAGTTGTGGAGAATAATTATGACCAATGGAATGAGTCATGAGAAATGCAATGCTATTTTTAAAGCTACTTCTACACAGCATGCTCTGCCACACCTGAGCTCCTTCTCCCCCAAGAACCACCAATCAGGATTTCGGCCCAGATCCAGGCAGGGCAAAGCAGGCAAGGAGCAAGGAGTAGGCCTACTTTTCCCCATGATCCAGTGTGCTAAGCCACAGAAGGCATAACACAAGGTGCACAAAGTACTAGAGAGGATAGCCAGGGATGCAGTCTTCTGGGAAAGCCAGACTTCTGTTAGTGCAAGTCACTGTAGGAGCATGATGAAAGGAAGAGTGCTAAGACAAAAGAAGTGTAGTAATGATAGAACAGAAGATTCCAGAAGGCACAATGGAGGGATAGGGCAGAACAAGATAAATAATCTGTTAACCTATTTCCGTACAAAATATGTCAGCAATTCATTGACAAGGCATATGCTATTTAAAAGTTTTCCTGGATAGCATGACACAAATTTGGTTCATTTGCTTTATAAGTAAAAGAAAGAAGTGGTCCCTGAACTATATGATTAAAATACACATCCACATGGGTTTTTTTGCTTTATTTTTACTTAAATAAGTAGTACTATTTAGGTATCTGTATTTAGCTCTTAATAAAATCTATCCGAAAGCATTAATCTGACATCCAAGAATATGCAGAAATATATATGTTTAAAAATTAAATAACAGACTAAAATTTTTCACCAAATTATATAAAAATAACTACTTTAAATAACCAAAATGAGTTTCTCATACTTATCACTACACATCTATTACTCTGTATGGCTTTGATTTTTCACTATAGCCTCCAAAATTTTCATGCATTGAAAATTACACTCCTAGTGACCCTTCTCTTCAGTCTTTAACCTACACCATGCAATGCCTCCCAAATTATCAGGAGGCAATCTTTGTCTGATGGGTAACTGTGGCTCTTTTATAAAATACAATCTCTCTTTATAGTCTGGCACTTATCAAATTAAAATACAACTCAATGTGAAACTTTAAGCAACATATCCAGAAATTTGAAATCACTGATTCTGTTAAGATTTCAAATTGAGTTATATATATTTTAGACTTTTTTTCTATCTTAAGATATATATTTACATTTTTTCAAACTGACTTTTAAAGCAATGTGAACACTGAGTTAAGAAAAAAAGTACCATATATAAATGAATAATTCTTTGAAATTTGACTCCAAACAAGAACCAGAGTTCTACTTTTTAACAGTCCATTATAAAAAAAAAAAACCAGACATTCACAATAGCCTAAAGACATAGAGAGCCAAACCACTTATCAGAAATGGCCTTGTATCCATCCATTTGCCCCTAAAACTTCTCACCCTGGACCACTACTCAGCAATGCCAGCTCCCTTCTCCTACTGGTGAGTTCCTTCCAGGCCTCAATGACAGGAAGGGGTAGAGAGTGGGGAGGCAGTTTTGTCCACCTTTATTCCCCTTCTGGCTCTGCTTCTGACTTTTGGAACTTTGCCACCATGCCTCAGGTGCCATCTCACCTTGGAATTTTCCTTAGCACCAGGTGCCTCCTCACCCTGGAACATCCCTTGACCCCTGCAACCTTCTCACTCTGAAGCAACCTCTTTTGCATCTTTGGCAATTCCTGGCCTGGAACTCGATCCCCATGCTGCAGCTTCCATCCCCCAGCTTTTGAGCTCTCTTTTGTCTGTTGTCTTCAATATAAGCCCCTTGAGGGCAAGGACTATCTTCCTTTTTGCTTACATCTGTATCCTCAGCATGAAAGACAGTATCTGGCACACAGTAAGTACTTAAGAAATGCTCAATGCCTAGCCTTATCTGACCTTTTACCCAAAATGTTACTGAAAAGGTCTGTCCACTTAACTGGGAATAAAAACTAAGACTGACAACGCAAAATCATAACCTCTGCATCTACTAATGTCATTTGGAGGGCAGGGAGGGATGAAGGGAATATTAAGACATTTATCAAATTAAACTTTTAATAGTTAAGTCTAAAAAAGTTAAAAACAGACACTTCTTGTTAGTAAAGAGATCTTAAAAATAAGTAACATAACCAGAAAATATTATGTATACAATAAGCATCTTGGCAGGTTTGTTGGTTAGAAGAATCCAAGTGACACATAGTAGAGTACATAAAATGCTGGGTTTAGATTTATGAAGACCTGAGTTCAAATCCTTCCTTTGCCACTTACTAGATGTGTGGCCCAAGGCAAGTCATTTAACCTCTCTCAGCCTCAGTTTCTTCATCTGTAAAATGAGGGAGTTAGGACTTGTTGGCTCCTAAGGTCCCTTCCAGCTCTAAACCTGTGGTCTTTTTTTTTTTTAGTTTAGGATATAAGGAGCAAGGAATATGTGTGAAAACTCTAGAGCAAAGGCTACATTTGCTATTTTTTTTAAAAGCAAAAGCAACGTGACCAGAAAAATAATGTGATATTCCATTTGGGAAAAAATTTCATCAACATGCTTACACTGAAGCAGGCTATAAAGTTAAGAGTAAATGCTGAATCCAAATAAATTTTCATACTGTAAGACAATCAGAAACATATTTCAGCTAAAGTGCTCCTGAAAAGTAGAGAGGTTGTATGACCACAGGCACTGTCTGAATTTACTTAGCCAAAAACACCAGTCAATAACTATTTCCAAAGTTATTATTCAAGATTCTACTGGCAACTGAACAATTTTCTAACTGACTTATATCATCACACAAATCCAAAGAGATTTCATTACCTTTTAACCTACAAAGTGAATAAATTGCTATTAAAACTATTCCAGACCAATTCTACTTAACATAATATTAGTTACCATTTGTAATGGTCAACAAGGACCTCTATCTACATAGTTTCTGTAATTTTCAAATGGAGCTATCATATTTTTTAACAGACAATTGAAGATCAAACTTACAGCTGGACAGTTTGGAAAAAATGGCATGTATGCTTTTTAAACACAAAATCAATTCATCAAGAAAAATGGTAGACCGAAAGCTAAGATATATTCTGTTTATTTATATTAAGAGCAGCATGTAAAGTCATACTTGCAGTACTTTGCTAAAATATTTCCAAAAGGCTTCCCTGAAATCTCTCAGATTTAAAATAGTCATCATACAAAATATCCAGGCAATCAAAAGTCTTGATACAATTTCAAACAATTACCATTTTAAAAAATTTTTTAATGGTTATCAATGTCAAATTTTATAGGAAATACAAATTCTTCCTTCCTAAAAATAAAAATAAGTTAATATAATTCATCCACTTCAAAGAAATGTTTGGAAGATGAAAACTAAAGTGCAAAGTATTTTTTAGATTAGAATTAGATTATGTTACATTGTTTCACTGGACAAATAGGATTAAAAAATTCTTAATAAAACCATTCAGTGGTAGCTCTTTCCTCTAATCTCTATTTTGTTAACAACGTGGCTAACACAAACCTAGAAATGAGAAATTCAGTGGTACTGATAACCTCTTTCTTGATACAGAACTCTGGACAAAAGCATTATGCCTCCCTAAATCTGAAAAGGTAATATATCAAAGTACCTTATTTACACTTGTATAGTTTAAACGACATTTTCCGAGTCCATTTTTTATCTTATGCTGATAATAAAAAATGTATTGGATAGATCTGTTTCCCCAATCACGGGGATAGTTAATAATCAATTTAAAAAATACTTATTAAGAGTCTACTGTGTATGTGCATATTTTTTATGTTGAGGCATCTAGGTAGCACAGTGGATACAGCACCAGGCCTGGAGTTAGGAACACTCGAGGCAAGTCAAGCCTCAGACACTTAGCAGCTGTGTGTTGGCCAAGTCACTTAATCTGTCTGCCTCAGTTTCCTTATCTATAAAATGGTAATAATAATAGCACCTACCTCGCAGGCCTGTTGTTAGGATTAAATGAGAAAATAACTGTAAAGCACTTACACAGTGCCTGGCTCATGGTAAGCTCTACATATATGTTATTTATCATTATCATTATTACTATTATTATCACATGCAAGGCACTATTCTACACACTGGAGATACAAAGAAAAGAACAGAATGGTCTCTTCCCTCAAGGAACTTACATTTTATGTAAATTACACAAAAGGTACAAAAAATCAATAGCATCCCAAACTCTTTATAGGAGAGCCACAACTCTAAAGAAGATGCCAGTTATATATTGTCATTTGGTATAGAATCCTCCTGACTTAATAACAAAACACTTCTGAAAAAAAGAGTACAAATTAAGGGAATAATTAGATTCTTACATTCCTAATTCTGGAGGTAACTTTAAAGATTATCTAGTTTTATATGTTTATTTGAATAAACAATGAAATAAAATAACAGAAGTAATGAGACCTGAGAAAAAACAGAAATACAAGCATACCTTGGAAATATTGAGGGTTCATTTCCAGATCACCACAATAAAGTAAATATCACAATAATGCAATGAATTTTTTGGCTTCCCAGTGCACATAAAAATTATATTTAAAATATACTTTGGGCTATTAAGTGTATAATAGTATCATGTCTAAAAAAAGAAATGTAAATGCCTTAATTTTAAAAGTTTCTTGCTAAAAAAAAAATGCTATCATCTGGGCCTTCAGCAAGTCAGTCTTTGTGTTGGTAGAGGGTCTTGCTTGGACGTTGATAGCTGCTGACTACTCAGGGTGGTGGTGGCTGCTGAAGGTTGGAATGGCTGTGGCAATTTCTTAAAATAAGACAACAATGAAATTTGCTATGTCAATCAACTCTTCCTTTCATGAAAGATTTTTCTAAAGCATACAATGCTATTTGATAGCATTTTACCTATAGCAGAACTTCTTTCAAAATTGGAGTCAATCTTCTCAAATTGCTGCTTTATCAACCAAGTTTATGTAACATTCTTCAATACTCTTGTGTCTAAGGGAACAAGGAGACCCAAAGAGGTGGAAAGAGACAGAAAATAGTACTTAAGCTACCTACAGGTCTTTAAGCTGAGGCAGAGGTATGAAGAGAGTGCAGTCCAGGCATATGAGACAGCCAGTGCAAAGGTTTAGAAACAGAGGATGGAATATTATGTGTGAGGAACAGGTAGAAAGCCAGTTTGGCTGACTGTAGAGTGCAAGAAAAGGAGTCCTATCCAATAAGACTGGAAAAGAGGCTGAGATTAAGGCAGAAATAAAGGGCTTTCAAAGATAGTTTATATTTTATCTTAGAGGCAATAGGGAGCCACTGCTGTTCAGCAGGAAAGTGACATGGTCAGATATATACTTAAGGAAAATTACTTTGGCAGAACTGTGGGAGATGTACTGACATGGGAGAGACTTGAGACAGGAAGACCAATCAGGAAACCATGGCAAGTCATCTGGGAGAGAGGTGGTAAAGGCCTGAATTATAATTATTCAAGAGGGGAGAAGGGATAAATGTAAAGATAGGATGTGAAGGTAGAAACACCAGCATCTTGCAACTGAAAACACATGTGGACTGAGGGATAGTGAGGAGTCCCGGAAAATGAGAAGGTCATGAAACAGTAATTGGAAGGATGGAATGTTCAACAGAAATAGGGAAGTTTGGTAGAGGGCAGGGTACAGGGGGAAAAAGAATTATTTGTTTTAAAAATACTGAGTTGGAGATGTCTCTGGGCCATCCAGCATGTGATGTTCAAGACAACTAATGAGATGGGACTGAAGCTTGGGGAAAGACTGGGGCTGGATCTAGAGATATGTGAGTCATTTGCACAGAGACGACAATCAAATCATGGGGCCTGACGAGGATATAGAGTTGGAGAATATAGGTTTAGAGAAGAGAGCCTAGGACAGAATCTATATTAGGGGATATATGGATGATGGGCCAGAAAAGAAGAAAGAGGAGCAGTCAAAGAGGAAAACCCGAAGAGAGCAGTTTCACAAAAACCTAGAAAAGAGAAAGATTCCCAGAGAGTATATGTCACAGTATCAAAACCAGCATATAAGTATGAAAGCCAAGGACTGAGAAAAGATTATCAATTTGGCAATGCGGATAAGAATATTATGCAGGTGTCTTTGTTATGGAAATGGCAGAACATGTTACTAGTAATGAGATTCCTCTCTATAGCTAATTGTCATTTTTAAAAAACAGAGAAAGTAGAGGTTCTAGCCCTAGTCTTACCACTACCTAGGTGAAGGATCTTAGGAAAATCATTTAATCTCTGACTCTGCTGACATTTATATAAAACTCTAAGGCTTAGAAAACATTTACACAATCCCATTTGATGCTCACTACTGTCCTAAGCAGTATCATAATGCTTTTACTAGCTCCAAAGCATCCCTCATACCTACCATTCTCTCCATTCACAGAGTCACTACCCATCTCTTTATCACCTCTTGCCTGAACTATTGAAATAACCTTCAAATTGGTCTCCCTGCCCCAAATTTCTCCTTTCTCCCATTCATCCTCCCCCACATCTCTCCAAATCATTTTACTCCATTAAAGGTCTGACTTTATCACCCCAGTATTCAATGAACTCCAGTGGCTCTCTATGAACTCCAATATCAAATATAACTTACTCTATTTGGCTTTTAAAGCTCTTTACAACCTGGACCTAACTTATGCTAATTATACATTACTCACTTTCTTGTATTCTATGGTCCAGACAAACTGTCCTTCTTGCTGTCAGTAACACTCTCAAAAAACACAATTAAAATAAACCAAACAGAAATAGGAAACCAAGGCATGACACTATCCAGAATCAAGAGAAAGGCATGGATTTATATCAAAAACTTTCTGATGACTCAAAATCACAGACAATTCACTTTTGTTGGTTTTTGCATTGTGTAGGGTGAATATCTACACAGGGAAACATTACTTCTGGAGGAAACATATTATGTTCACTAATTATGATGATCTATTATTTGGTTTTGGTATTGTGTATTTTCAACAGAAGAGCATGAAAAAAATCTTCACCTGTTCAGCTGGCTACATTGATTAAATTAAGTGATTAATTACTACTAATTATTACTTAAAAGTTATCACTATCCCACAGGACATACACAAGAATTTTTTTAAAATAATGAAGTATATTCATTCATGTTACACTCAATGAGTTGTTATTTTTACTAAAAACAAAAGTTTGTATACTATCAAGTAAAAATCTTAAATATTAGTTGTTTTATCTTTACTGTTACTTTTATAACACCTCTCATAAACACTCCCTTATCTCCTCTGACACTGCCACACTCTAGTACTGGCCTTTACCATATGCCTATACTATGGTAATGGCCTGCCACAAGTCTCTCTCCACTCCAGTCTATATTTCACTCAGCTGTCAAAGTGATCTTTCTAAAGCACAAGTCTGACCAAGTCACCCTCCTTCTCAATAAACTCCAGTAACTCCCTATAACCTTCAGGATCAAATGTAAATCTTGTTTGGCATTCATAACCTGCCTCCTCTCATCCTATCCTTTCGATCTTCTTATACCTAATCTCGATCTTCATTCTCTCCCTTCCACATACTTTGTGATCCAGTGATCTTGTGTTCCATCCCCCAACTCTGGGAATTTTTACTGGCTGTCCCCCATGCCTAGAATGCTTTCCTTCATCTCTGCCTCTTGGATTCCCTAACTTCTTTCAGATTCCAAGTCAGATCTCACCTTCCACAAGAAGCCTTTCCACTCTGCCTTAATTCTAGTCATTTATTATTTCCAATTTATACACGTGAGTGATTTATATATATATATATATATATATATATGTATGTATGTATGTATGTATGTATGTGTGTGTATATATATATATATATAATTTATATATACACACATCTATGTATATGTATACATAGTTGGGTTGTTTTCATGCTCTCTCCTTCATTAGACTGCGAGCTCCTTGAGGGCAGGGACTGTCTTTTGCCTTTCTCTGTATCCCCAGCACCTGGCATATGGTAGGTACTCAATAAATGTTTGCTGACTGATGGAGGAGGAAGAGGAAGGAGAATTATCATCATCATACCTGGTAAGACTCAGCTTAAATGCTTCCTTCTATAAGAGAGGCCTTTCCAAGTCCCCCCACCTCCTAGGGCCTTGGAGTAAGGCTAGCTTTCCTCTGCTCTGTGTTTATCTTGTATGTGCTGACAAGTACATGTGTTGTCTCCCTCACTAGCACATAAACTCCTTGAGAACAAGGACTGTTTTCCCCTTTTTGTCACTCGTATTTGCACAGTGCCTGTCCTTGTTTGTTGATTGACTGACTGTTATAAATCGATGAAAAATAAATACAAACCAAATAGGCCAATAAAAACAAGTTTGGGAGGAAAGACACTAGAAGTTGGAGGAAATCATGAAAGACTTTCCAGGGGAGGTGGTAAAGCTGGAGTGAATTCCAGGAGTGGGGACTGCCAGCCAGTACAAACAGAGACAGGAGAGAGAATGTCTTGAGTGGAAGCACAAAGGAAAAGTCAGTTTGGCTGAACAGCAGAGGGCATGAGGGAAAGTAGCATCTAATGAGGCTGGAAAGAAAGGCTGAGCCAGAGGGTGAAGGATTTTAAAAGCTAAGTGGATAAGCTTATTTTTTTTTCCTAGGTGAAATACTGAACCACTGGAGTGACTAGGGAAGTAACAGGGTCAGACCTGCACCTATGAAGAACTGCCTTGGCAAAAGGGTGGAGGATGGACTAAAGTGGAAAGAAAATCAAGTCAAAGAGACCAATTAGGAAGGAAGCCACTGCAATAATGCCCTGCATCTCCAGAGGTGATGATAGCCTTAACTAGAAGAATGACGGTCTGAGGAGAAAGAAAGGGTTGTGTTGGAGAGGCATGGTCAAGGTAAAAATGGCAAGATGTGGCAATTGACTGGATATATGAGGAAGGTAAGAGTGAGGAGTGGTGGACAATTACGACCCCAGGAGACTAAGAGAATGATGGTACCATTAAACAGAACCTTACTGGAAGACTTACAAAGGCATGGATGAGGTACATCTGCAATGAAAGAGGGAATACCCAGACTTATGAGATCAAGCATCCACTGAAATAATTGAAAATATTTCAATATTGGTATAACCTACGATGAATATATTTATCATATTGGGCAAGTAATAGATATTGTTTTCTTCCACATTTATACTTATAGAAACCTATGAAAATAAATTTTCAGAGAAATCTTTAAAAAATATATTTCAATCACTCTGCTCTATGCTAAATACTGTAGCCAATACACAGCCACAGATACAGATATGTGTATATATACACATGCATTTACATAAATATTCTCTATGTTCATTTTAATAGACAAGATTTATGTTCTGCAAGGATATTTATATATTATATTAAGCATAACATAAATATTTATGTTGTATAGCAAATCATTTCCTGGGATACTTCTTAAAAAAATCCTACAAGTAATTCCTTCAAACTATCTGACATGTAGAATGACTTACCACACCAAAAAACAAACAGAACTTTAGTAGTTAGACTATTATCAATGCCTAGTATTGCTCACTTCTCAAGTTATTACTAGGATGTCATAAAATCTGATGCTTCTCAAGTATAATGGAAAAAACAGATTTAAAATACAAATGCTAAAGACAAATGGTACTCATAGCAATATTATTCATATCACAGGAGCTTTACACTTATTAAAATATACTTTACTCACTATTGATAAAATCTCAGTACTCACATTCAGGAAATTAAAAACAGCTTTCACTACTTCACTAACAACCCAACTTGAGGCCGGTGACCTTGCACAGCCCTCCCTCACTCAAATCAAAGTCAACTGCAAGTCATGTCATCATTTCCGACGCATGGTCCTCTTCAAGAACGAAGAACACAACACAACAACAACAACCACCCAACTTCTTTTGCCATCATTTGATTTTTCCTTCTCATTTTATATCATAAGTTGATGAACAGTATTTTTCCTCCTGAATAGTTTTCCATTTGCTATAAAATGATTTTTCTTACTGGTTGTTTCTTAAGAGCAGTTATTCATTTATTTCTCAAATATTTATGAGGCACTTATTGCATGTAAAAGACTGTACCAGACATTCTCTCTCCAATCCTTCATGTAGTTAGTACTATCCATGTAAGCATGCAAGATCAAAGTATTACAGAATCTTGCCCAAAGCTAGGGAAATCATCTAATCAAAATTCCCTATTTTATGGATGAAAAAACTGAGTCCCAGAAAGTAGAGTACCTTGCTTAAAAACATATCACAGTAGCACAGTCTAGAAGCCAGAAGTCTTTATTCTTTATCCAATGCTCCTTCTATTAAATCATTTTAAGGGCCTCCTATAAACAAATGATTCGTAACTTTTTCAAGTATACAGACCCCCTTTTAATGCCCAGAAAGTTTCTTAGACTCCCCACCACACGATATTAGACTACTAGTATCTGTTGACTAAGAAAGTACAGTGACAAAAAGCTACTATGAAGTCACTCTTGCTTTTAACTGAATTTGTATTTTAGCAATCACAGCAGCATCTACATTATCTGAAAACCAGCAATATAGATATAGATATAGATATATTCAGGAGACATTATTCAGTCTTCAAAAGGTGTATTTGTTTACTTATAGATTCGCTTACTTACAGATTCATATATGGCTTCACGGATACTGTGAGATAATACTCTAGCTTTCCAGGAGTCTATAATCCACAGGTTGGAAACCACTTTTATAGATTAACACACACCTTTCAGAAAATGGCCCTCAGACACTCACTTGAATAGAACTATCAAATTAGTTTATAGCTTCACTCTCAGCCTGTTGGAGATGTTTTCTCCTACTAACTCATAAATATCCCTCTTAGCAAATGTCACACTTGACATTTCTTCCAAACATTACTCATGTATTTATCAATCTCAAGGTTTCTGGAAAATGCAGTATTTCTGCACAAAATATTTAAATAATTATTCTTTAGTTGTACAATTATGTCCAATTTAAATAAACTTTTATTAAGCACATACTATGTGCAGGTTTCCATGCTCAGTGCTGAGATACAGAAAATAGAAACAACACAATCCCTGACCACTAAGAACTTACATGGGAGAGGAGAGGGAGGGATTGATTACAAGCATAAATATCAGCACAATCTAAGGCAGTGAGTGACAGAGGAAACAAGAGGACCTAAGCAAAGTACTCTAGGAATATCTGAGTAGGAGAACCCTTTCAGCTCAGGAGAGGAAGCAGTGGAGAGGAGGGAGGTACACCACTTCAGGTGAACCTTGTAAAGAACAGACGGTCTCTGAAAGGCAGAGATGAGGAGAGCTATCAATCCAGGTGTGGGACAGAGATTCCAAGCATATTCAAAGTCACAGAAGGGTCATGGTACTGTGGAAAGCCATGTGTTTATACCCCAGCCCTGACACTGTCTGTGTGACCTTGGCCACATTTAGGCTTCATTTTCCTCATCTGTAAAATGAGACTTGAACTTCACCTCCAAGGCCTTTTCCAGTTCTAATTTATGAGCCCATAAGATGGAATGAAAAATTCAAGGAAAGGAATAGTAGTCTGGTCAGGCCAGAACGCAGAATGGATGAAAGGATGCCAAAAAGATCAATCCTAGACAGAAAATGTAGTTTGTTACTGAAATGCTCTAAGCAAGCGACATGGTGACTACAGAGGTGTAATGAATCTTATTTTTTTGGCAACTGAGTGAGTGGAGAAAATACTGGGAATGGGAGAGACGGTACACAGGGAATCCAATGAAAAAACTAGCAGGGTAGTCTAGGTGAGAGGTAATAGCAATCAAAACTATGCTGGGAGAATTATGAGAGGAAATAAGGGGACAAATACAAGAGATGTTAAGGAAGTAATTAATCGACAACTGGCTGGAAGAGGTGCTAAGAGGCTAAAGAGGAAAAGATGACAGTGGAGTTTTGAATCTGGGTGATAGGGAGAATAATTACTGCCATCAAGAGAAGTAGTTACATTTGAAGTACAGGAAGGCAGGAGATGATGAAATTCAATATGGAACAATATGAATCTGCAGTACCAATGGATATCCAGGTGGAGATGTTCAGCAGGAAGTTGGAGATCCCCTCATCAAGGCTTTAGAGCTAGAAGGGACCTCAGAGGACACCTAGTCCAACTTCTAAAATTATAGATGATGAAAATACAGACTAGAGAGATTAACTGACTTATCCATGGTTACACAAGTAGCAGAGCCAAGATTAAAACCCAGGTTCCCTGATTCCAAAAGCAGTGTTCTACTGCAGCAGCTGTCTCCTCAGCTGCATATTTTAATTATATATTGCTTTCAAAAAAGTTGTAGATATCAGCAGTGTCTTACAAGGAGTTCAAATGCAAATTACTTTGTATATATTTTCATTTTCCTGATATTTTCTTATAGTCACTTTGCTATGAATAACCAAAAATAACACTGAATACAAGTGCTTTCAAACTATATAGCAAGTCTTCCACTACCTGAGCATCTTCCAGTGGGAGCTGCTCTTCAGAAGTATTACAAATATGATTTGACTTTTGCTATTTTGGAATATATGAGCAGACAACCTATATTTATTTCTTCTCTTGCCTTATAGCTAAACAAGTATACTACTTTTCTGGATGTTAATATGATTATTACACAATTATCATCAGAAGCAAAAAAGATTTTGTGCCTAAAGTCAACCTAAGACACTGGATGTTCCTAACCTTAAATGTTTAAAAAGTCAACAGAAAAACAAATTATTCATCATTAAATGATCTTATTCTATTGAATAAAAAATAGTCCTCTAAAGTATATTCCACACTGCCCTTGAAGTATTGCTCATAAGACTGTTTAAATTAAGCCTGATAAAGCAAAAAACGTTTGAACCCAATTCCTTTCTGAGAGAATCTAGAAATTTTTTAGAGAACATAAATTCAGGAACCATCTATTTAATCAGTGACATTAGGCATAAGACAATAATGCAAGTTCACTTATGGAAGCAAAGTATACCTATGTACGTTCACAAACCATTTTTTGTACTCTATGGCTTGAACTAGATTCCTTAAATAAAAGCTCCAGGAGGTAGACCACAAAGAAAAACACTAAGATCCCTGTCAGCTTCTTTTTAGCAACCAGCTCCACAGAGAAAGTAAAACTTACAAATAGTTGGATAACCAGGTTTTGCTGAGTGGAATATTTGATGGTCCAAAAAAGCAGAAGGTGGTCTTCATCTGGCCCACTGCCCAATTCTGAGGAGAGCTATTCTAGGGCAGCTGTCAGCTAAACGAGATCTCTTAATGGAAGCAAAAATTTATTTTCTTGCACATGGAAAGCTTGCCAACTTGCATAATCGAGATAGCCCAAAAGATGTAACCCAACAAACATCCTAGTTTGAAATGAACTTTTTGAAGTTGTAATGTTTCAATTCCCTTAAACTTGAGGGTTCAGAGGTAAAAAAATAAATTGTACTACTTTAAAAAGAGCCCTTAACATTAAATAATGTGAATAAATAATCATATTAAGCAGCACTAAATACTCAAGTACATACTTGTATATACTTGTGTACATAGTCATTCTATGGGAAATTACAATACTGCTACAACACAGGGTATAACTGGTACTTATACAGTATAAAGCAAGAATGATGTTCCCACAGGTAAATAATTCATTCTCTTTATGAAGAAAATGAAAATAAAAGACAAATACATTTAAAAAGCACAACACAAAGTAATGATGTGCAAAATATGATTCAGAGAGAAAATAAAAACAGCCAAGATGAAAGACAATTGCATTTTTTTGTGAAAAAGTTCCACATTCACTCAGGTATTAAAGTAGTTTAAACCAACATAAATGTGAAGGCAGCTGCTTGTCATCCTGGTTCCTTTTAAAGTCTGCTTTCCAAGTTGATAGATTTTTCATCAGTTGTGAGCAATCAATGTCATAATGCAGGCTAGTCTGGGTTTTAAAGACAGCACATTAGCTTTGTCAATAGCTAAGGCATGAGCTGCTTCCTCTCTCAGCCACTCCTACTTGCACATTTTTCTATGTAAATTTCCAATATTGGTAAGAATGAATGGCAAAAAAGACAAGGACAAGAGTCACCACAAATGCTTAAAGTGCAGATTAATCCCCACTATACCCAAGAACAAAGTCTTGTGTATGGTTCCAGTATTATCAGAGAAATGCAAGATAAAATAAGCAAGATCTGGATCTTATAACAGTAAGGGTACATAAAAATACATTAAACCTACCTACATCCTTTTCACACATTGTCAAATCCATGAATAACAAAGCATTATCAATGAACAAGTCCCTTTGATCCTCACAACAACCCTGTGAGGTAGGTGTTATTATGATTCTCATTTTATAGATGGGAAAACTGAGGCTGAGAGAGATTAAGTAATTTGACCAGATACATAACTCATAAGTGAATAGCAACATACCCTGACAATGCTCAGATCTTTTCCTACTGAGGAATTCCATGTGCTCTGCACAAATTAATTAATTTATTTAGCACTTCCAGGTTTCCCAGATGCTTTCCTCACAAGAGCTCTATGGGGTAGTACATCCCCTTTGGAAAGATGAGGAAACATATTCAGAGCAATTAAATGATGTGCACACCACCACAAACTGATGGGGGAGCTGGGCCAGGAGTCTGCGCAGGTCTGCTTGGCCCCACATTTAGCACTCTTTTCTCTGTACCACAGTGCTCCCAGAAGGCTGTCAGATCCCCTTTCTAAACAGACAGCTGTCACCTGAGGCTTGTGTTACCTGCCCTAATTCTGCCAGCTAGTCAAGAGAAGAATCAAGACAGGCAGCCATCTGATGCACATTATCCATTACATATTATGCTTCCCAGGTTTGTTGGAGATATAGCATTGCTTTAGCTGTTTTTTATTATGATATCCTAGTAGTTTACAGACAAAAAAAAAATTATCAATAGAGGCAAGAACATGTAATGTACAGTACCTCGGCTTCCTCACACTCAGCCGCTGTATCCTTGTGTATGGCCATTTGATACTTGGCATATAAAGAGAGTGACTGGCAGAAGGACGACTTGAACTCTGGGTCCTCAAAGGAAACAGGTACTAACCTCACCTTCAGAGCAAGGAAAATACAGGTATATTATATTGAAATTTCTCTCTGATGATATGCTTCTGAAGGCAAGGCTAGTGTGAAATCTCCTCAACTCCACTTCCAAAGCTCAGCATTGGAATCTTACCTGAAATAGATTAAGCCCTACTAAGAGTTAAGTGGCATAATGCCTAAAGGGCTAATTTTATGAAACTAACTCTAGTTTTAAATCTCTTTAAGGGTCAAGGCTCTATCTACTATTTGTTTCTACCAACTTATTATAGTTCTGTTTACAGTGAACATTCAATAACTAGTACCTGCTTAGGATAATGGTAACATACTCAGCTTCTACTTTATTCTCCCTCCAGAAGTATTAACTTTATTTAGAGATTTTTAAAATTATTTGATTTACCCAAATTACAAAGTGGTCAGAATACTATGGCTTTTATTAATCTACTTTATTTTTCTAGTTTCATTCAGGTTTTCACAGACAGAACCATTACCAAAATAATTTAGTAGTTCTGCACTGCTTCTGCTGTTTATTTTTAAGAATGGATACAAAATGTTTACAGGGTTGTATGAAATACATGCATACTATGGAGATGTGCATTCAGAGTCTAAGAGAGCTGAAGGGAATATACATATATATATCATATATATATACATATATATATATATATATATAGAGAGAGAGAGAGAGAGAGAGAGAGACAGAGGGCACAGGGTGAGCTGAATATGAAGGGATGATATCTAAAAAATTAAAATCAAATTAAGGGATAAGAGAGGAATATATTGAGAGAGGGAGAAAGGGAGAGATAGAATGGGGTAAATTATCTCACATAAAAGTGGCAAGAAAAAGCAGTTCTACTGGGAGGGAAGAGGAGGCAGGTGAGGGGGAATGAGTGAGTCTTGCTCTCATCAGATCTGACTTGAGGAGGGAATAACATACACACTCAATTGGCTATCTTACCCCACAGGAAAGGAGGAGGGAGGGGATAAAAAAGGGGGGATGACACAAGGGAGGGCAGACATGGGGAGGAGGTAATCAAAAGCAAATACTTTGGAAAAGGGACAGAGTCAAGGGAGAAAATTGAATAAAGAGAGACTGGATAGGAGGCAGCAAAACATGTCTTTCACAACGTGAGTATTGTGGAAGGGTTTTACATAATGATACACATGTGACCTATGTTGAATTGCTTGCCTTCTTAGGGAGGGTGGGTGGGGAGCGAAGAGGGGAGAGAATTTGGAACTCAAAGTTTTAAAAGCAGATGTTCAAAAAAAAAAAAAAGTTGTTTTTGCATGCAACTGGTAGGTAAGATATACAGGCAATAGGGCATAGAAATCTATCCTGCCCTACAAGAGAGTAAGGGAAAAGGGGATGGGGGGGAGTGGTGTGACAGAAAGGAGGGCTGACTGGGGAAAGGGGCAATCAGAATATATGCCATCTTGGAGTGGGGGGGGAGGGTAGAAAAGGGGAGAAAATTTGTAATTCAAAATCTTGTGGAAATCAATGCTGAAAACTAAAAATATTAACTAAATAATTTTTTAAAAAGATTTATCACTAACTATAATTTGTATGTGTCTAAACACACTAACCTTGTGTAAAGTAATCTATTTTGTGTGGTACATACCATTTTGAGGTTTTATATCATTGGTATCTAATGAAATTCACACTTCCAGAATGTCCATCATTTTGCTATTTCTATCTCTTTGAAGACTTGCTTCAAACAGAATATGACCAACATGTACCATAAAAGAAACTTCATTCTCTAACCCAGGATTCATGCAATGGTACTAAGTGTGGGGGAAAGTTCAAACTGAACACAAAAATTATACTTGGCCTTCTGACCTGGCTTACAGTTGGTTTATCAGGTGGGTCCTTGTGAATAACCATCTGGTAACGTTTATAGACCTGGTAAGACTCCTGAAATGTGGCTTTGAACTGGGAACTTGGTGGGGATGATCTCACCACCCTCACCTTCAGAAGGAGTTGAAAAACAATTCTCATTAATAAACAAATAGTAATAATTACTCATACCTGAAAATAACTGAAATTTTTTAAATTTTAAAACAGGCACATAAATAACTATAAAACTCATTGATAACATTAAAACTGAATGATTTAATAAAACACTTAAGCTAAACCAATTAATAAAACTTTTAAATCTATTATTTCTGTCAACAGAAGAGCCACACACATTATATAAAGAAATATTCTCAATTTCTCCTTGCTAGTTCTGAAGTTAATGGAGATACCCTTATTTAACCAAACTATTACATTTCTAAAGATGATATAAATTATGGATGGCTTTCAATTTTGATGTATGGATATCAATGAAATATATCACTATGTTCCTAGAGTTACTTTAGAAAACAAATAAAAAAAAAGATTTTAATATGATTTGGTTAAAATGTTCTTTCTATAACATAAAATTACAGAAAGGACTAACAATTTTTATCAGTATGCTTTATCAGAAAATCGTACGGTAAAAACCCATAAAATCTGAATATTCAGACAAGTATTTTAAAATAATTTTGAGGAAGGAAGGGGAAAAATTTTTTAAATCCAACATTTTTACCTGTAATAAATAAATACTGCTGATTTGTAGAAGTAAACTTCTACAACATTTTATCCTCAGAAAGTTACCTTGGGTACTACTTTATGTACATACAAATGTAGACAATTTAAATAATCTGAAGTATAATGCCTAAAATACAAAGGATGTTAAAGATTATCCATTTTATTTTATAGATGCAAAAACTGAGGTTCAGAGAAGTGTTGTGACTTACCCAAACCCCGAAAGTCAGTAAGTTACTGACCTAGGATGTAAAGCCCAGACCACTGCAAGGCTAAAAGCCATGCAGCCTCCCATATTATTACAAATTACACCCAAATAGTGCTTTTCACAAGGACACACAAATATAGGCCTTTAACGTACACAGAGACCTCTCTAGGCTACAAAGTGCATTTTATACTTTTAAGCACTTTGTTAAGAAATACCTACCATCCTTATACTTAAAACTAAGATATAAACTATTATGGTTATCATTTTTTTAAAAAAGAAAAAGAGAACTGGTTCTAGAGCAATGGTTCTTAATTTTTTGTGTGTCGTGATCCCTCTGACAATCTGGCAAAGTCCTCGGACCCCTTGTTGGAATGTTTTAAAATGTGTAAATTAAAATACATAGGAATACAAAAGAAATCAATTTTATTGACATAAAGATGTAGTTTTTTCCCCAATCCAAGTTCAGAAGCCCACTGATATCCATGAACTCCAATGGACTCCAGGTTAAGAGTCTTTTGGGTTTTCTGGGTCCTGAGAGGATGTGGCTTCAAATTCCACCTCTGATGCTTACTATCTATGTGACCTTGGGTAAGTCACTACCATCAGCCTCAGTTTCCTCATCTGTAAAATGAGGGAGTTGGACTACATAAACTTGGAGGGCCCTTCTACCTTTAGATCTATGATCCTTTGATCCTTTCTGTTTGAAAATATAAGTGAGAATATACATACATATTCAAGTGGAAAGAAGGGAAATAAAAAATGTAATAAAGAGAAAAAGCCAAAGTCACTGGCATTTTGTGAAAAGTAGTTCCTTTAGATACAAAGACTGACACCTAGTGAACAATAAATCTGTCATACTCTACTATCAGACACTCAGTCCTGATAAGAAAAAATTCAACATTCCACTTTTAGGAATGACTATAAACTCAGAAAATAAGCTATCAATTCAGTTAAACCATTCAAAACGTTTGAAAAATTTAAGTAGTATGTAATTATCAAAAAATGGTCTTCCTTAAAGTGACAACAATTGACAACAATTATCAAAATATTTAGAAGGCTACTCAGGGATACTTTCTACTAAAAATAACAGAGCAGCATATGCCTAACAAACTACCAATGTTTGCCAAGAGAAAAAAGTTTTGATGCATTTGGTAACTATTGTACAATACTTTCTTTTTGAATGTTTTATTTTTATTCTTAAATTATAATGTGGAGGGTATAAACACAAACCTGGTCAAGTAGGACAAAACTGGAAGATGACATTTTTGTTAAAAATGTCTCCCTATACAGAGTTCTCAATATTCCCACAAACTCCACATCTGGGTATCGGATGACACTTCCTTGATAGGATTTGGTATTCTGGCCCACTGATAGCACATTAGAATGAATGATCTGAGTCACAAATAAATATATAACATGAATGATACAGGACTATTTGGGGATGGGTAAGTCAAAGCTAGTACACTCCTAAGTCATATCAGACTTGGCTTTCAAAAGAGAAAAGATACATAAATGTGGTGAGAACCAAACAGACAAAGAAAAGTGAATCTTACGACCCCAGACTCTGGTTCCCTGTTGGAAAGTCAGGTGTAGAATGAGGTGCAGTTTTGCGTTCAAATGAATTGTTTTGTTTTACTTGACTGTTACAAGCGGGAGAGTTTCACTGGGAAGTGACAATGATGTAAAAAAAAAAAGGGGGGGGGGCATCAATAAATATTGGGGTTTTATTTTGCTGTTCTTTCTTAAAAGAAGGCCTATGTGACCCCTGAAGTTGCTCCAGGGTACAATGTAACCCCAGGAGAGAAAGAACCACACTGCCTCAGAGCAGCTAGAATAGTGATGATTCAAGGGCCAACCAATCTTTTTGGGAAAAAGAGTCAAGAGTTTCTGAACAACACTGCATTTATGGCTCAAATAGTAGCCAGAGCCATACATGAGCTAAGGATACACTGTGGAAACACAAGTCTAGACCTTGCCTTCTACCATTGTAGATCATAAGAACTGTTCAAATCTGTGACTAGAGATTGACTCTCTAGTAACTCCAATTCTTTCCCCAATTCAGGAGACTCCTAAGTTTCAAGTGGTATTAGAATCTGGACAGCTCACCAAATAAAAAGAGACCTACTCTTTACCAAGTCCCAATTACTTTCCCTTTGTGAGGGAAGACTCAACCCTAAGGTAATATCTTAAGCCTGGAGGAAGGTATGGTTCCCAGAGAAGTTGGAAACAAACCAGAGGCAAAGAAAGTTGTCTTAACTTTATCTGAGACGAAATAAGGGGGTCCTGTGTGTTTTTCATTTTCTATCAGGTGAAATAAAGCCTATCTTCAATGACACATATTGTTAGCTTAAGAATTTATGTGGAAATTAAGGGCCTCTTTTTTTTGTTAAATAAAGATGCAGATATGAGTTATGGCTGGTATTACCAGGTGAGATTCCGGGTAAGGGCTATAAGCCAAAGAGAAATTTTGAAAGATATTTCCAAAATGAATTTAGTTTATATAAACCCAGAATGGGCTTATATAGACCTTAAATTATATCTTGGGGTGGGGGGGAAACAGGGGGACCTCAATCAGAATACTTAGCACTGCAAGTTCAGAAGTGGGGGGTAGGGAGGGATGTGTATGACTTCTAAGTCTTTTGACTAGAGGGAGAAGGAAAAGCTGTTTTCTTTTAATTTTTTATTGTTGTTACTGTTTTTCTTCATGTTGTAGATAGAGCACCGTAATCCAACACCCAGGATCAAATCCTGGCTTAGACATTTAGTAACTGTGTGATCATAGGCAAGTCATTAACTGTCCTATAATGAGAAGGTAATAATTATAGCACCTACCTCACAAGATTATTGTAAGGATTAAATGACATAATGTTAAAAATCTATAAATGTTATTATTAGAGGGTTTATTAATTTTGAGGGGAGTAGCTTTGGCTATATACTCTACTGTAGGTCAAAAATATTACTTTGTGAAAGTAATATAAAAACAGAAAGTATACTAGACTTTACCTAAAAATGATTTTTCTTTCTCCAAATCAGCTCTACAAGAAAAAAACTGTAGAACCAGAAATGGTTATATCAAATGTCTATTATGTATTAGGTTCAAGAAAGATTTAGTTAATAATAGACTCAGTACGGTAGAAATTACCCATATTTTGGGGCATACTCCTAACCTTCTGAGAAAAAATCCCTTGGTACCACTGCGAGTCTGAGAATTTTTGACTGGATGAACACTGACTCAGTGTGAAAATCCGAGGGATTATATGTAATTCTCACACATACACACACACACACACCCCTAATTCAAATTCATAATCAAAATCCAATTTTAATATGTTTATTATTCTGTCTTTGATTTTTAACTAAATTGGAACCCTTGTTATACCAAAGAGTCAGAGTGCCCTCTACTGGGAAACATTTTATATTTTTATGGCTATTTCTATCTCAAAGGTACTTAAACAACCTAAAGCTCTAAGTTGGTAAGGTTCTTCAAAAACAAACAAATAAATAAATAACAGCATTCCAAAATACAAATTAAACTTTTAAATTTGGAAAATTTAAAATCTATGCCATACCAGTTCACATCATTTACTTCCTTTTTATTCAAACAACATAGTTTAAATTTTCTAATTTTAACTGAAAGATAAAACTGTGAATAAAAAAATCATTATGTGATAGAATACCTCTAATTGATGTGCAGCATCCTCAGGTAAGGTGTCAAAAATGAAATCTTCAATGGATTTAGGCTGATTTAATTTAGGTTTTTCAGAGGGGAAAGGTTGTGGTTCATGTTGAATTTGGAAACCTTCAAGCTTGTCTGTTTGACTCTTAAGAATGAGTTTCTGCCTTTTCCTTTCTTTCCGTATATCCTTCGCTTTTCGACATGGAGGCTTACTCAAATCAGCACCTTTGCCTAAAATGACCAAAATATATGTTAAGATTTTTCTCTACATAAAAACATGTCTTTCAAAAAACACAATAATCTTCCAAGTTATCCCAAAGTCAGACTGCTAGACAAACTGAAATGGGTACCTGTATAGTACCAGCAGGTTGCCATGTTGCTACTACTCCTATCTCCATCACTAGAACTCACTATGAAGATATGCAGCTCAACACAATGGCATATGCAATTCAGGACTTAGGAGTCAAAAAGATGTAGTGATTCAAACCCCACTTCAGGTTTTTACTACTACTGTGAAATCAAGGTCAAGTTACTCCACCTCCCTGGGCCTGTTTCTTCATAAATAGGGGATAATGGGCCCACCTGACAGTTCCACTCCCTGAAAGTTGAAGTCATCTTGTCTGGTTTCTCAGTCAAAAACAAAAGTGGGCCTAGTCAAGAATGACCTCAAAGTCTAGTTTCAATTTATGTGGGTCTAGATTATGTTGGTCAACTGACCACCCTAGAAAATTTATTTGTCTGCTAAAAGGAAGATACTGAACTTTTCATAAAAAAAATTAAAGCTTTTAACCAATGAGAAAGTAGTAATTGTATGAAATATCAGTACAATTGGAAAAAAAAATTCAGAAAATGCTTCCAGAGACTAGTCTTGTAATATTAGTAAAAGAAATGCTAATTAAATACCTCAGTTTCAGTGCTATGCAAGTTTTACAAATCAAATTCTGGGGGAGACATTAAAATGAAAATTTTTTCAAGTTCTAATATGCAACTTTTAAACACTATTAAAAATTTCATATGACCTTTATTCTTCTTATCTAACACTTCAAATTATGTTACTAAAAACAAATATAAGAAACTATGAAATTAAAATTTTATGTAAGGTACTCCCTTTAGTTTGAACTAATTCAGAAAACATAATTACTGGTCATCTGTTTACCCAAATTCTTATATAAACATTATATTGGAAAACACATGCTTATATCCTAAACATTTCAATCTGGAATTTTTTGGCACAACTGAACTAGAAAACATGGTTATATCACCTTAGGATAATCTAAATTTTTGGTATATAAGCCATCTAAATTTAGACACTGAATTGTGCTTTTTTCAAAAAAAAAAATGTATTTGTAAAATGGTTATATGGATGTCAGAAAGCATTTTGCAATAGAAACAATTTACATCATAGATAGTTAAGTTCTTGGACCAAGCCAAAAAAGCTTGCTTTGCACTCTTGCGCTCTTTCTCTCTCTCTTTCTCTCTGTATGTATATATGTGTATGTATGTATAGATATGTACATAAATGCGCACACACACACATACAGAGAAAGACAGACTTAAGTTGTCCTCCCAATGCCTCATCATGGACTATGCCAGCAGAGAGCACTACCCAACTGGTACACTTCTAGATCAAATATATCTCTCTTGGGCACCAGCCTAAGTTCAGAAAGGGTCAATAACCAAAAAATTAGCCACAAGGTAATAAATTTTTTTTCTGCCACAATAAATCAAAGCAGTAGTTTTCTAAGGCACAGAAGAGTTGTAATCTGCATAAGGTGAAAGATCAATTCAAATTAAATTCAAATGGTTCTATAAAGCCTACATCAGTGTCAGTATCTATGTATTAATAACATTTCTATAAGAAAAGACTTTAAGGTTTCAACTTGGGACAAGAAACAAATCCACCTCCCATTCATTTAATATAAAAAGAAATTTCTCATCCCTTCCTCATCAAATTCTAGGCAGTTATCTCAGAGTGATAGCTCCCACGGATTCAGGCAGGGACAAATAGCAAGATATATGTAGTTGAGGTACAAATGGGGAAGAAGATAAGGAAAGGAGATAGAATAAGGAGATATGAGAAGAAACAAGCCACTTGAAAGAATGAACACTAGAGGACACTTTCCGGTCAGCAAGCTCCCTAGTCAGCCCTTTTCTGTCCTTCTATGTGCCTCAAAAATTGGTCTATCTGCTCGCTTTCTACTGCTGGGACTTACTGCTATGAACTAGGATCTATCATCTTCCCCAGCTCTCAAAACTCAACTCCCACACCTACTTAATGGAAAGAAGAGATTTGGGATAAACAGCTCCTATGGAGTCAACAACAAGACAGGGCCACTTGGCTGAGGAGACAACAGCTCACAACTTTCTCACAAATCTGGAGTTCCAGAGTTCGATTCCATTTATCAAGCATTTATAAAGTACCTATTATACACAAAACACTCCATTAATTTCTAGACATATTGAAAAATTTCTGAGAGCTTACATTGTACTGTGCACATACATTGACACAGAACAACTAGGGGGATCAGGAAAGGCTTCTCATGAAAAATGGCTCCTGAGATGAACCCTGAAGAAAGTGAAGAATTCCAAGAGGCAGAATTAAAAAGGAAGTGCACTCCAAAGATATATGACAATCTATGCAAAGGCACAGAAATGAGAGATGGAAGTGTAGGTAATGGCAAGGAGATCAGTTTGGTGGGAATCTTGAATGCATGAATGCAAAGTGCGTGAAATAAGTTCAGAAAGACAGTCTGGAATTTAGACTGGGAATGCCAAGCTGAAGAGTTTAAAGATTGTTCTAAAGGCAACAGGGAACCACTAAGACTTCTTGAAGAGGTAAGGGACATAGTCAGACTCTGATTTAGGAAGATTATGGTGGAAACTTCTGGAAGACAGACTAGACAGGAGAGAGAATAGAAGCAGGGAGATCAAACAGGAGGTTACTGCCATCATTTGAGCCTTGATCCTGAGAATTGAGTTGGGGTTGCCCAAGCAGCAGCTGGTGTGGAAAAGGAATTAATGGTTACCAAACAGTTCTTCAAAGGAAAGCATTGTTTCTGGCTTTTATTCAAAACAAGGAATGAGGAGAAATATTTTGACTGACAATATATCAAATCCATATATTGATGAGATGCAACATATCAAGGCTTTACTGTATACAAAAGAATGCTGGTTATTTAACTACTAGGTTAAGTTGTTGTTCAATGCCCATAGCGACCATAGCAAAAAGAAAAACATTCTTTCAACATGGCATGAGCCCAATCTTCACTACCTGGCTTGGGAGCTGAAGGAACAACTTTAACAGAACTTGACGGCTCACCAGACCCCAATTTCTCTTTTTCATCATATGACTGATTTAATTCTTTCGTTTCCTTAGCTTCCAAGCTTTCTTCTTTCTCCTTCACTTCACACTCTATGATTTCGTTATAATCTTCACCGAGGGGTCTATGGTCAGACTGTAGGTCCAACTTGCTTTTTAGAACAAAATCATCCACAGCAGCATCATCCATCTGAGAATCCATGGGCTCTTCTACAAATTGGGGGGAAAACTGCAGTGAGTAACTCAGTACTTTAAGATATCTAAATTTAGGATGAAAAGTATTTTTTATCACGTGAATATATCATACACAAACCAATTATTCTTTAGCCTATTCAAAATAATGAGTTTCTAAATTCAGATTAAAAAATATTTGAATCACAAAATGTTAGAGCTTGAAGGAATATTAAAGATCATTTAATCCAATCTCCTTCATTTTATAAACAAGGAAACTAGTCTCAAAAAAGTGAAGTGATTTCCCCAACTTGAAACCAGGGTTCCTTTCTCCCAACCCATCATTTTGACCACTACATAAGCAGACAATGATCAGCTTATAAATAGAATACATTACAAAAAGTTCATTTGTAAATCGGTTGTTTAGAACTTAGAACACATTTTTCCCACAGCAATTATAATATATAAGTAACCAAAAAATCTATTTTATTCATGTTGTAGTTGGGTAATACCTCTGATAGTAACTCTAAAACTCTCTGAACTCTGTAAAGTCTACTGTAAATAAAGTATTAATAGGACCATGCATTTTAAATCTGGAAAGGAGACTGAGAAGACCTTTATGAACTACACGGCATGAAGCGTGCAAAACTAGATGAATTTTTACAATGACAACAACATTACAAAGAAAAACTTTGCAAGAATTTAGAATTCTGATCAATACAATGATAAACCACAGAAGACTGAAAGGTAAAACCATGTCACTCACCTCCTGTGTGAGAGGTGATAGGCTTAAAAATGCAGAATGAGACATATATTTTTTAACACAACCAATGAAGGAATTTGTTTTGCTGGCCCATGAATATTTATATCAGGGTTTTCTTTTTCTTTTTTTAACTATTCAACAGGAGTATGGGTGGAGCAGGAGGGAGAAATAATAAATGCTTATAAAAATAAAAAGAAAAACAAACCAAAAATGCATGAGGAAAATCCAGTCCATCTGTAGATTGTGAAGCATCCTACGTGAAAAATTAGTCTAGCTACTATTATTTTAGAAGTTATGAGGAATCTAAATAGGTCCAAAGGAAAGGCCACTACACGGAAGCAAGGAATTCTGACACTGGTTCTCATAAACATGAGGTAATCAAAATTATTTATTTATGCCTTAGTACAAAAAGAATAATTACATCTTTCTTCACCTATCACTCAGAACAGCTAAGATCATCTAAATATCCTTAAGAAGGATAAATTAAATTATAGTTTTGTTAGTTTTTTTTTAAATACTTGTTTAGAACTACGTTCTATCTTACCTTCATTATTCCCTCTGGAAAACTCTCCTTTAGACAAAAACTTGAACATTTTCTTCAGAACTTTCTTATGAGATTTTGATGGCTGGAAATGTAGAGGTCGGCATCTAAGAAAGCAAGTTAAGTCAAAAAATTACACTTACATTTCAAATAAATGCAATTTGTTCTAGATAGTGCCTAAATCTTCTGGCAAGATATATCCCTCTCTGAGTACAGAGAAATACTTAAAAAGATACCTAATGTGAACACATCAAGTAGCTATTTAGATTCTACCATATAATTTTACTTTGTTACATAATTTGCAAATATCTCCTCGTATAAACAATAGAGGTTTATTTAAACTAGTGTAACAAATCATTAAAAATTAGGAAAAAATTGGGTAGTAGTTGTGGCCAGAATGGCCTTTGTTTTCTTTGGGTGGCTCACTTTATCTCATTGGGCCTTGCTGAGTGCCAGGCTTCCTGCTCCTCTTCTGGGGCAGGAAGCCCACAGACCATGCCTGGGAGCAGAGAACTTCCTGTGTGATGAGTCATGGGGCTGGCTGAGGGGAGGTGTTGACTCCAGAGCCACGCCCTATTGGGTGTTAACCTAGGGGAAGGGGCCAACTCAAGAACCAATCGGCCCTGGTCATTCAGGCGGCGCTTGATGATATCAGAAACTCTATAAGAGGGGAGAAGACGGCTTGAAGATCTCTCTTCCCTTTTCCGGTTGGCGCGGGAGCAGTGGCAAGCGTGACTGGGCCAGCCCTTGCTCTCAGGCTGAGCCCAGATGTTGGTAACTATGAATTGTATCGGGTCTGTCTGTTGATATTCATAATTTGTTTGTATTTTGAAGTTCAGGGTGCTGGTTCGTTTCCCCCGAGCTAAATGAAATGTTCTGAACCTCAGGGTGCTGGCTTTTTCCCCTGAAGTAAGTGAATGAATCTGTATTTGGTCTGTCTCTTGATGCTTGTCTGTATGCTCCCCTGAACTAACTGAATGCTAATTGAATGCTGGCGTTTTTTTCCCCTGAACTAAATGAATGTTGTCTGTATGCTAACTGAATGCTGGATTAAAGTAAGCTGGTCAACCCCTTCACCGTGCTTTCCTTGTTTAAGCAGATAAAAAGAACCTGTGCTTTCCCGGCATGCCAGCAGCCTCCTGGGTGCTGGCTGTGGGGGGATCTTACGCCCCCACAGGAGCTGCTAGCCGGATTCTTAAAACAGTAGTCTACAAAACCTAAGGCATTATAAGTAACCATTTTAGAAAATGTCACGACATGCTAATTATAAATCATAATTTTCCTGATTTAACACTCATTTAATAAGATAAATTGCATTCCCCACTGACATAAAAAATTAGCACAATACTTGGCAAAAAGTTTTCAAAAAGTCACTGATCAAATTAAATAACTAATATCCCGCCCTTCCTTAGAAAATAATTGATTTAACTTGCCAAATTCACACTAGGCAGGTAGTAATCAGATTTTGCCTTAGATCAGACCACTCGGGGAACAATGAAAGCTTGCAGGTCCCTAGACTATTCTAAAATCCTGGATTAACAAAACACTCAATACTCCAAGAAAATAGCTATAAGAATTTCCCCCCAGTGTGAAGAGCCCAGCTCTAATACCAAGTCCAAAGTCAGGAAGTATAACTAAAAAATAAGGAAATAAATAAGAACTCTCCCCCCATAATGAGTGGGTGGCAGGAATGCTCAAGACACAAACACAGACAAAGAAAACAACCCCAAAACATCTAACATGCAATACCTCAGAGAAAAACACAGGTTGGCCACAAATTCAACTAGAATTCTTAGAAGAGATGCAACTTAAGTTTTAAAAAAGTTATAAAATATTTTTTATAAATGGAATGAGAACACTTATGGAGTAAATTAATAAAGAAATGAAAGCTATGAAAGAAATAAAAAGGGAATTAACAACTTGGCACAAGAGGAAAAAAAACCTTATCTAAGAAACAGTCCCTGAAAATCAGAATGGACTAAATAGGAGCAAATAACTCCATGAGGCAATAATATTAAAACAAAGTTGAAAGGCTGAAAAAAAAATAGGTGAAAATGTAAAGAATTTCATCACAAAAACAAGTGCCTTGGAAAATAAATAGACAGGAAAAAATTTAAGAATCATTGGACTATCTGAATACCATGACCAGAAAAAGAGCCTAGATAACATATTTCAAGACATCATAAAAGAAAATTGCCCAGATATTAGAACCAGAGGGCAAAGTGAAAAAAAAAGAAAGAATTTACTCATTACCTCCTAAAAGGAACATCATGATCAAAATCCAGAGCTTCCGGGTCAAAGTAAAAAATATGCAAGAAGAGAGAAAGAAAGGATTCAAGTACTGAGGAGTCACAGTCAGGAACACACATGCTTCAGCAGCCATAACTATAAAGTAGCAGAGAACTTGGAATATGAGATTGCAGAAGGCAAAGAATATGGGTTCACAGCCAAGAATAAATTATCCAGCAAAACTCAGTATAATGCTACAAGAAAAAAAAATGGACCTTTATTGAAATAGAGGATTTCCAAGTATTCCTGAAAAAAACACCAGAGCTACAGAGAAACTTTGAAGTTCAAACACAAATGAGAAGAGAAACACAAAAAGGTAAACACAAATGAACAATGATAAAGAACTAAACAAGGATAAACTGCTTACATTCAAATATGGAGAGATTATACATAAGTACCCTCTGACTCCTATCATCATCAGGGTTCGTAGAGAGAGTCCTATAAGACAAGGTCTGGGAACGGTCCTGTTATGTCTTGATGATTTTAATAAAAGAATGGAGAGAGAGGGAAAGAGGAATGCAAGGGCAGGAAGAGAAAAGAAGGTTAGGGAAAATTATCTCATACAATCTGAGTGCACAAGTAGATATCTACACTAACAAGGAGCAGGGAGCTGACATTTGAACTTCACTCTCATCTGAACTTGTCAAAAGAAGGAAGAACACACACACACATACAAAATATACACACATGTGGGTACAGAAATACATTTCACTCAATAGTTATCAGAAGGAAAAGGGAGAAGGAGAGAGAAAGGAATCAGAGGGAGGATAAATTAAGGAAGGAATTAATCCTAAGCAAAACAAAATACGAGGATACACAAACATATTTATAGCTCTTTTTGAGGTGGCAAAGAATGGGAATCTGAGGGAGTACCTATAAACTGGGGAATGTATGAACATGTTATGGTACACAAATGTAATGGAATATTAATGTGCTGAACTCTTATCAATGTAAATGAACAACTAGGATTCCAGAAGACTAATTATGAAACATGCTACCCACTTCCTAATAGAGAGGTAAGAGACTCAGAATGCAGAATGAAATAAATATTTTTAGGACATGACCAATGTGGGAATTTGTTTTGATTGACTATATATTTGTAATGGCATTTGTTTTTCTTGGGTTCTCAAAGGGGCTAGGGAAGGAGTAGGGAGGTAAAAAGGCAGATCTCAGCTAATTAAAACAAATTTTTTTAGAAAAAGAAAATAAAGGAAACTGACCAACCACAATTCCTAAGGATTCATGATGAAACATGTTGACCACCTCTTGACAGAGAGGTAATGGACTAAGACTGAAGAATGAAAACTCTTTTTTAAGACATGGCCAATGCAAAAATTTGTTTGACTACAAATGTTTGAACAGGTTTTATTTCTCTTGCCTTCTCAGTGGAAGAAGAGAATGTGTGTGTGTGTGTGTGCGCGCGCGCGCATGTACACACACACATATGCACTCAATCAGGGAAGGAAGAAAAGGAAAGAAGGCTGATCTCTGAAAATAAAATAAAATTTTATTTATTTTAATATCAATTAAGTTGAATAATGGAAGTCAGGGTATTTCACTAGGATAACAAATGTTAACACTCAAGTGAATACAAAAATATTTTAAATTATATTCAAATGCTACTTACTATACACATACTGTATTAAACCAGCAATGTTTCTATTAAATTGTCTCAGAAATATAGCTGTTCATCTCCTCCTGGTAGAATTCCTTACTTCCTTCAACAGCTTGGGGGTGCCCATCAACCGGGTAATGGCTAAACAAATTATAGAATATGAAATGCAATGGAATATCATTGAGCTATAAAAAATGAAAGGATGATTTCAGAGATACCTGGAAAGAATGATGGGTTGATATAGTGTGAAAGGAGTAAAACCAGAAGAACAATTTATACAATAACACTGTAAAGAAAAATAATTGTAAAAGACTAAATAAAGAACTCTGATCAAGCCAATAACCAATCAGGATCCCAGAAGGCTAATGATGAAGCATGCTACACCCACCTCCTGATTGAGAGTTAACAGACTCAAGACGCAGAATAAGACATACATTTTCAGACACAACCAATGGGGGCTAAAGATAGGGTTGCCAGAAAAAGAGAAAAGAAAAGAAAAGAGGGTCAATGAAATATTTTTTAAAAGCTCAGAAAAGAACATAAGGCCAGAAGGAACCACAGAAAAAGCAACACAGATGAAAAGTTATATGTTGAACTTATTATATACTTAAAAATAAAATAAGATGTATATAACAGATATTAGCAGCTTCAGGTATAGTCTTCTTTTTCTACTATTCTGCTATGTATACTGAACTGCTCATCTTACAGTCAGAATTTTAAAAACTAAAACAAAAAAAATGCTTTAAAAAGGCACATGGATCAGGTACTACCCATTTCCTACAAGTCTTTCTTGATCTCCCAGTTATTAGTGCTCTTCTCCCTCCCCTGAAATTACTCTGTCCTTACTTTCTATGTAAATGTTGCTTATACTTATCTATGTATATGTTACTTTTCCCCCAATGGAATATAAGTTCCTAGAAGACAGGCAGAAGACGACATTTTTGTATTTTTATCTCCAGTGACAAATATGATGTTTGGCACATAGCATATACTCAATAAATGCTTACTGAATTGAACTGGTTGTAGAAAATTCTTTTTTTCAAGGAAGTTTTTTTTTTTTTTAGCAAAACCAAATACCTGGTTTGGACTATTATATGCAAGACTAACCATGTGAAAGAGGAATTAAAGTCATTGTATTTGTCCAAAGGTGGCAAAACTAGGAGTAGAATATGCAAAAAAGATGATTTTAAGCTTAATGTCTAGAAAAGCGTCTAACAATGAGAGCTATGGAAAAATAAGCTGGACTGCCTTAGGAGGTAGGAAGTTGCCCCAAATGGGAGTATTTAAACAGTAATGGATGATCACTTATTTGGCATGTTAAAAACTTCCACTTGTAATTCTAGTCAGTCCATCAGTCAGTCAACAGGCTTTTATTAAGAATTAAGTAAGTGCTAGTCACTGTACAAAATGCTGGAAATGCAAAGAAAAGCAAAAATATTCCCTGCTCTCAAGAAACTCACATTCTAATGGGAGAAGACAACCTGTAAAAAAAAAAAACTAGGTCCACACACAGTAAAGGTATGTATTGTCACAGAGCTCAAGAGAATGCAATTTTCATACCAGGGCTCCACTATTTCTATCACTACTGTGCTTCAAAGAGCATTTGCAATACAAGGTTCTTACCTTATTGTGTACTGAGGACAACACGTTTGATTCATAACAGGTTTGTATACATACTTCCCACTTCTAAAATAATAAAATATTCTTGTTAATTTCTCAGACATTTTTCCTGTACATACATAAGACTAAAAATAAAATACTTTTCAAAGCAAAAATCCAATCACTAGTATAAAAAAAGCTTTACTTTTAATTGCCCTTCCTCAAATATTTTTTTTGTCTCTTAACAAATGATTAAATCAAAAATATTTCTTTTCTTCCACAACTCATCAATATAAAGGGACATAATAAAAGTACCAACTCCAAAAAGGCAGTCCACTATCTCTATGGCTACTGAAATGATACAGGTCCAAGTCCAGACCTAGGATTTCATTGATGCAGGGACTCCCTCTACCATGCAAATTAGCATGGTTAACTGTTCTGGGTACTGAAAGGTTAAGTGACTTGCCCACTGTCAAACAGCCAATAGATGTCAGAAGTTCTAACAGACCTGGGTCTTCCAGATTTGAGTTGGTCTCTCTATCTACTATCTCTATTCACATTCAATCACTCAAGACTAAATTCAATGATACAAATTAAATCTGGGCTGAATGCTGTTATGGAAAAAATCTCCCACTAAAGCCCAACTATCTCCCAACTAAAGCTTCATCAGAGTGTGGACAAGGTCCTGCAACTTAAAGCTCTGGCATAAGTCCTCCCCAAACCAGAAAACCTTTGAGCAGGGAGGTGCATCAACAGAAGGTAAGCCTGCTGTCCAAGGCCCAACTTGTTTAAGTTCAGAAGGACTCATTTTATCATCAGTTTGGGCTACAAGGTGATTAATTTTTTCAGCCATAGCAGCTCAAGAAAACTGTGTGCTAAGATATGGAGTGGTTAAAATCCACAATAGTGAATACATACTGCTGAAAGGACAGGTTTTTGAAGTGTGTAAAAGTAAAAATTAGGTGAGCAGGAGGACTACCATAATGACATCTTCAGGTTCAATGCCACAAGGAAGTATTATAATCAAGCCTTTCTGATGGCTCAATTAAGCTAAAATGGACACATTTCAAAGTTCAATAATTTTAAACCAAAGTCTACATTAGTATGAAATAAGTAATAGCAGGATTACTTTATCCAATAAGTCTGGTTGAATAAGATTCAGTACAATTTGCAGCTACGATGAGGAATTAAAGGTATTCACAATTGTAAGGTGTTAAAGACTAAAAGTATTAACAGTAATTAAATTTGAAGGTCAAAAAATAGCAGCAATAATAGCAACAACATGTCCAATTTTTAAGTGTTTACATACTTTATCTCATGTCATCCTCACACTATCCCTATGAGTGAGGTGCCATAATAACAGCTTACCCACTTTACAGCTGGGCAAAATACTTCTACACAGGTGCTCCTTACAACAAGTTTTGTATTCTACCCATTAGAGATTCAGGGTCAAAATACATTTTATTAAACACAATAATACTTTTTCCACAATTAATTTAAATGGAAAAAAAGTTTTAAAATACATTTTGGAAAGACCACAGAGCATAATGGGTAGCATAACTAGCCTCTAAGAAAAGAAGATCTGGTTTCAAGTTCCACCTGTAACATGACCTGTCTGTGTAACCCTGGGCAAGTCACTCAATCTCTCAGCGCTCTAAATAACTATATCAGATTTACTCTGTGTTACAAAGAAGGAGCCAACCCACAGTAGACTTTCCTCACCTAGGAGTTCACTAAGCTACTAAAATCACAGGTCTAGTCCCTATCCTGATTTTAAGGTTTTTAGTGACTTATTTTTTTTACACCACTAATTTCTAAAATACCACTCCCACAGAACTGACCTGTAATAGTTAAGCAAAAACAACCCCAACCAACATATCTGAGACGTTCTGAAAAATACCCCACTCCCCTCACCTATCTACTGAGGCATCTGCTCTTTCGGACTGACCAAAACAGGACACAAAAATCACCTGCCAGGAAGGTTTAACATTGTGACAATGTAAATGTACAAGTTCTGTGAAGAAACCACGGGGCTGGAAAATAGCTGTATTAGGTGGTTTTACCTTCGCCATCCACGGTCTATAAGAGCTTGGTAATCCTGAACTGTCATTGAATGTGCCCACATGCCTGTTATCAATAAATAAATGCCAAAGTTAATAATCAATTCCAGCAGAATAGACTTTTTAAAATAAAGTATAAACTATATAAAAATATAAACTGTATTTTTTTTTAAACTATGAAAAGATACATCAGTAGCAAAACACAAATATTTTGTCCTGGGAATTACAGTTTATCCAAGGACTTCACTTATTAGTATTAACCCTTGTACTATTACCTCATACATGAATAAATCAACATTTATTAATGTGCCACTCATAGTGCTAAGAGTTATAAATACAAAAGCAAAAACAAAACAGCCCCACAAGGAGCTCCTTTCATCAAGAATTTACCTCAGATTCACCTTGTAAAAAGGTACCTAATTTGGTTCTCTTCCATTTTCTAAAAAAGTTTGACTCATTCCCATGTCTGAATGAGAAACACCTTGGGTAATATGCCACTGTTCACCTATGTATGTAGTTAGTTATGTGTTAGATGTGCCTAGCAGGTCAAGGTACCACTGCCTAGGGCCCTCTGATAAACACTGTCCCTGAAGCTGCCTACAGTACAGCCAACTGTGCAAGAATGCCCCGACTCCCAGCATAGAGGACATATAAGGAAAGTCGACCAGCCAAACAGATTTCCCAAAACTACTAAGTTCTGACATATATAAATCTCACTTGACTCTTTTACTTTCCCTCCTGCTTGGACTGCCAGACAGCAGGGAAGGCCCTTCTTCCTTGCTCCCCACTCTCCTACTCCAGGTTACACAGAATCCATTGGGACACTGGCTAGCCTGGCAGAACGAGTGTTACAAGGTGCCTTTGTCCCATAACCTTCTTACCAATTCCTCTCCTACTTTCCAAACCACCCCCAAGCTGATTTTCCACAATCCACCCCTATGGAAGGTAACCCACAGGCCCATTACCTACTTCCCAAGAGCAGCAGCCAGGTTCCTCTACTAGGACTCAAGCCTTTAAAGGTCAGATGGGTTTTCATATCATTCTAAACAGGAAATCAATCCTTCCACTAAGATGGAGAACATTTAGGCCTTATTATCTGCCTTGCTACTGTGTCCTAAAGTCTTCTGGGCCTTACATTCTTCCCTGACACTATGTCCTGAAACCCCAAGACAGGGCCACCTAAACTGCCAATGCACTTTTAGAAAAGACCCCTGCCACCAGGACCTGTCAACTGCTCCACTTCTTCTACATCTTTAGGACTCCTGGCTTCTCCATCCATACAAAGCTGAATTCTCTCATCCATGTTACCTCCCCCAATTATATTGGGAATTCCTTGAGAAAAGGGGCTGTCACACTTTTCTATTTATATCTCAGGCATTTAGCAGAGTGTTTGCACATGGTAAGCATTTGTTTTTGTCTTTTTCCATTCATTCAACATGCTTTACTCCAGCCTTCATCCTGCCATTCTACTACAGGCACAACATCCAAGGTAGCATGCATTAAGTACCAATGCAAAAGGAAACCTTGCAAGAGGCTTCTATAACTATTAGCAGTATCTCTTCAACCACAGTATCAGGAGGGACCTTATTTACAACTTACATACATAAGAGAACACCACCATCCTTATGACAATGTGTGTCTTCTTGAATATTTGCCACAAGATTCTGTCTTCCAAGCTACCATCTGATGCATATCATAGCATTTCCTGAAAGTGATTCACCAATACAGGCTCTCAGGATCACCTCAGATAGAGGTCCACAGTTAATGACCAAGTTTTGGAAGACTTCAATATAGGTTAGAAGTTCAGGGAATGCTTTTCAAAGTCTGCCATCCACCGGAGCAAGTTATGATGTACTACCCAGGACATTAAACAGTATCTACCCTGTTATGCACCACACATTTAAAGCAGAACTTCATCCAATTCCTTCTGATGACAACTCAGGCCAAAAAGGAACAGTAATAATATGACTGATTCTACCCTCGGAATCTCCTCTTTTCAGGTAGCTTCAGAAGATAATTATTTGCCCACGTCAGTGTCTTATAGATATGTGAGATACTTAACAGATGCCAACTTTGTTGAGAACATAGAACAATAAATACTTGCAGAAAGGAATCTGGTCCATTCAGAAAATATTAATTAGAGCAGGCAGGAAACAGGGACAGAAACAGAAACAAAGACCAAAAGTTCAACTGCACAAGATGGCAGCCGGAAACCAGGGACTTGTGTGAGCTCCCCCCCAGGTCCCTCCAAAAACCTATAAAAATGGCTCTGAACAAATTCTAGAACTGCAGAACACACAAAATAGCAGAGGGAAGCAGGGCTCTAGCCCGGGACAGCCTGGATGGTCACTGGGTAATGTCTATCGCACATGGAGCTCGGAGCAGAGCAGAGTGGAGCAGAGAAGAGCCCAGCATGAGCTGCACCTGGACCAACCAGACCAGGAACCGAGCAGAACAGGCCCTACCGCCCTGAATCAGTGAGCTGTGGCAGTTACCAGACTTCTCAACCCACAAACACCAAAGACAACAAAGAAGGTTAGTGGGCAAAGCTGCAGGGACAGAGTGAAAGGAGTTCATGGTTGGGCCAGCAGCCCGGGGGGCAGCGGAGGTAGTGCAGCTCTGACGACAGAACTACAGCTACAGTTGCTTCCAGCCCCAGGCCCATCTGGTGGGAGGAATTAAGGGGCAGATCAGAGCAGGAGTGCAGAGCCTGCTTAAGATCTGAATCGTGGTCCGGGTTGGCAGTTCTTGCGGGAGAAGAAGTGCAGGTGTGGCAGAGCTTGCTGTGTAGAAATAGCTCTGAAAACAACAGAGCATCCCCTCAAGCTTGGGACAAAGTACTCTCTACTCTACAAGCAGTCATACCCCCACGAAAAACTCAAGGGTCAAGTAGTTGGTTATGAACATGGCCAGGTAACAAAAACAGACTCAGATTCAGACTCAGACTTTGGAATCTTTTTCTGGTGACAAAGAAGACCAAAATCTACAGCCAGAAGAAGTCAACAAAGTCAAAGAGCCTACATCAAAAGCCTCCAAGAAAAACATGAACTGGTCTCAGGCCATGGAAGAGCTCAAAAATGAGATGGAAAAGAAAGTTAAAGAAGTAGAGGAAAAATTGGGAAGAAAAATGAGAGTGATGCAAAAAAACCATGAAAAACAAGTCAATGACTCACTAAAGGAGACCCAAAAAAATACTGAAGAAAATAACACCTTAAAAAAAGAGACTAACTCAAATGGCAAAAGAGCTCCAAAAAGTCAATCAGGAGAAGAATGCCTTGAAAGGAAGAACTACCCAAATGGAAAAGGAGATCCAAAAGACCACCGAAGAAAATACTACCTTAAAAATTAGACTGGAGCAAGTGAAAGCTAGTGACTTTCTGAGAAATCAGGGTATTATAAAACAGAAACAAAGGAATGAAAAAATGGAAGATAATACGAAATATCTCATTGGAAAAACCACTGACCTGGAAAACAGATGCAGGAGAGATAATTTAAAAATTACTGGACTACCTGAAAACCATGATCAAAAAAAGAGCTTAAATATCATCTTTCAAGAAATTATCAAGGAGAACTGCCCTGATATTCTTGAACCAGAGGGTAAAATAGAAATTGAAAGAATCTACCAATTGCCTCCTCAAAAAGATCCCAAGAAGAAAACTCCTAGGAATATTGTCACCAAATTCCAGAGCTCCCACATCAAGGAGAAAATACTGCAAGCAGCCAGAAAGAAACAATGTGAGTATTGTGGAAACACAATCAGGATAACACAAAATCTAGCAACTTCTACATTAAGGGATCAAAAGGCTTGGAATATGATATTCCGGAGGTCAATGGAGCTAGGATTAAAACCAAGAATCACCTACCCAGCAAAACTGAGTATCATGCTCCAAGGCAAAACATGGACTTTCAATAAAATAGAGGACTTTCAAGCTTTCTCAGTGAAAAGACCAGAGCTGAATAGAAATTTTGACTTTCAAACACAAGAATCAAGAGAAGCATGAAAAGGTAAACAAGAAAGAGAAATCATAAGGGACTTACTAAAGTTGAACTGTTTTGTCTACATTCCTACATGGAAAGATAATGTGTATGATTCATGAGACCTCAGTATTAGGGTAGCTGAAGGGAATATACATATATTACATATATATATATATATACATATATATATATATGCACATATATATATATGTAGACAGAGGGCACAGGGTGAGTTGAATATGAAGGGATGATATCTAAAAAATTAAAATCAAATTAAGGGATGAGAGAGGAATATATTGAGAGAGGGAGAAAGGGAGAGATAGAATGGGATAAATTATCTCACATAAAAGTGGCAAGAAAAAGCAGTTCTATTGGGAGGGAAGAGGGGCCAAGTAAGGGGGAATGAGTGAATCTTGCTCTCATCAGATTTGACTTGAGGAGGGAATAACATACACACTCAATTGGGTATCTTACCCCCACAGGAAAGAAGGAGGAAGTAGATAATAAAGGGGGAACGATAGAAGGCAGGGCAGATGGGGGAGAAGGTAATCAAAAGCAAACACTCTGGAAAAGGGACAGGGTCAAGGGAGAAAACTGGATAAAGGGGGATAGGACAGGAAGGAGCAAAACATAGTCTTGCACAACATGAGTATTGTGGAAGGGTTTTGCATGATGATACACATGTGGCCTATGTTGAACTGCTTGCCTTCTTAGGGAGGGTGGGTGGGTAAGGAAGAGGGGAGAGAATTTGAAACTCAAAGTTTTAAAAACAGATGTTCAAAAAAAAAAGTTTTTGCATGCAACTAGGAAATAAGATATACAGGCAATGAGGCATAAAAATCTATCTTTCCCTGCAAGAAAGTAAGGGAAAAGGGGATGGTGGGGAGTGGGGTGACAGAAGGTAGGGTTGACTGGGGAATGGGGCAATCAGAATATATGCCATCCTGGAGTGGGGGGGAGGGTAGAAAAGGGGAGAAAATTTGTAATTCAAACTCTTGTGAAAATCAATACTGAAAACTAAAAATATTTTTTTAAAAAATGATTAAAAAAATACACAAAAAATAAAGAGGAAAAAAAAAAGAAAAGTTCAATTGGAACCCAAGAGGACAAGTACAACTTGGATTATATTCCTCTCAACCATATTTCAGACAACAAATATTTCCAACCCATTGACTATTTCCCAGCTACTGACTTTCGAGTTAGGACTGTCACACACCTGAGACTCAGAGGTGTTCACATCTAATATACCAAACCTTTATGTTTCATTTAATTTCCATGAAAAGAGAAACAACCTGTTCAGGAAGGGGTGGGATCTAGGATTCAAAGACAAAGTTCAAATTCAAATACAGAGATTCTGCACTGCAGACTGAAGTAGGAGTTATGTACTATCGAACTGATTAGAAGAAGTATGAACCAGAAGACTGCATGTGGTAGTTAAATAAAAATGTAAAACAGTCCTCTAAGGCAAGAAGAGTGCACTGGAGGTACCCAAGAAGGCACCAACCACTTTCACAGTAGAACCAAAAAGGATGATGGAGACAACAGAAAGCGCGTTGCATTTTGCACCACTACTACCAGCCTCCAATACTGGCAGTATAGGTAACAGGATTCCTAAAGAGAAGAATAGTGAGTACTATCAACACAAACTAAGGCTGGCAATAAACAGATGGCTGTTTGAAGAGTTCCAGTTAAACTCAGCAAGTTTCCAGGGCTCAGGAAAAGGTCTGGTGCTTACCACAGGGTTTCCCTGATATGAATGTACCTATCAACAGCTCGATGATAGGTGGAAAGGAAGCTGGAGGGCAGGGAAGGCAGTGAGTTGTATTTCCATTTACCTACCCCAGGCATCTTAAAAGTTCCACAGCTGTGTTTAGTCCCTTCCCCAAAGGTAACAGGAACAATCTTTGGACACAGATAAGTTGCAATAAGATTACAGGTGGCCCTAGCAACATTTCTTTTTAAAATGTTTTGTTATTTTTATTGTTGTTTTTTATTATTAAATCATATTTCTTTGTAAACACATCCTTCTCCTACCCAGCAAGCTATCTCATATAACAGAGTTTAAGAAATAGGAAAAAAACTAACATATGGATCATGTCTAAATGCATATGTAATATTCCACACCTCTACAATGAGCTCAACTCAGGGGTCAAACTTGGTCATAACTATACAATTACCAATTTCGGTTTGCCAGAGCCCAGCACGAGCCACGCCCGGGCCAACCACACCAGGAGCCAGGCAGAACAGGCCCTACCACCCTGAATCAGTGAGCTGTGGCAGTTACCAGACTTCTCAACCCACAAACACCAAAGACAACAGAGAAGGCTAGTGGGAAAAGCTGCAGGGACAGAGTGAAAGGAGTTCTTTCCATTTCTATTGGTACTGTCACTGTGTATAATGCTTCGATAGTTCTCCTTCATTTATTTTGCATCAATTCCAAATTCTTCTCAGGCTTCTTTGCAGCTACATTTTTGATACAGCACTTTTTCTGTGACTGTCTTAAAACCCTTGAGACTCCAGACATAACAGAAGATAGTTAAGGAGTTTGGACTTCATCCATGCAGGCAATGGAGAGCCAGTGAAGGATTTTACACAGTCAAGTAATAAACTTTAAAACCACTTTTATGAAGACTGACTCAGTCAGTGGTTCAGGAAATCTATTATCAAGTGCAGACAAGAAGACATGCTTACAATAAGGTACTGAGTGTCATGCAGTGAAAAGAGGTTTTTGCAGGCAAAGGACCCAAGTTTTAATCCCGGCTCAGCCATCTATTACCTGTGTAGCCTTCAGTAAGTACAAGTCTAAGCTCTACAAGCCTCAGTTGCCAAATCTGTAGAAGGAGAACACTGGAACAGATGGCTAAGTACCCTTACAGCTCTAAATCTGTGATGTACAGAGCAGTGGCAATGGAAGACACAGCAAAAGAGTTCCCATTTGACTCTAGGATAAAATACCAACTGCTCTTAAAGTCCTTCATAATCTTGTCTCCAGATACCTTTCCACCCATTCCTCACTACAGTCAAAAAGACTCATTGTTCCTCTCCTAGCTACATTCTACCTTTGCACATGTGGCCTTCATGTCTCAACATCTCTTTCTGTTCCCACTATGACCACCCTAGACCGGCCCTCATCACTTCTAGCCTAAGTCATGCGATGGCTTTCTCATTAGCAGGCCTACACAGTCAGGTTCTGTTCTCCAAATCAGCCTCTATACCTGACAAACTGATAGCACTAAAGTATAGCCCTTTCACTGCCTTAAGAAACCTCAGATGATTCACATTATCCATCTGATAAAATACAAACTCATCTACGCGGCATTTAAAACCTTTCATAACCTGGCTGCAGCTTGCCTTTTCCCATTACTCCTGTTCACACACACTATAGCCAAATGGGTCCATTATTTGTTCCTTTTATGACAATCCTTGTCCTGTGTCTCTCTGCCTTTGCATAGGTGTCTACCATCTTGAAATACTTTGCCTCAACTCCACCTCTTGAATCTCCTGTACGTTCCTTCAAGGCCCAGTTCAAATGCCCCCTTCTTCAAGAAGCTCTTCCTGATCTCTTCCCTCCCCCCCAATTATTACTGACCCCAGGGGTCCAATATTTGTGTATTTATCCCACATTTACTTGTCTGCAAACATGCTGAATATGTTGCATTTCCTTAGTAGTTCCTTGAGGGCAGAAACTCTTACTTTGTATGCCCAGTGCCTAAATGGTGCCTGGCATATAATAAACACTTGATGCTTATTAAGTGATGAGAATGAACTTTCTCCTCACTTCTCTTTCCAGGAATCCCTAGTTCTCTTCACAAGGCTCAGTTCAAATGCCACCTCTGCATAAGGTCTCTTCTGATCTCTTTCCCACATTCCACAAATTATTTTGCATTCTATATTTAGCTGTGTTCGTGCTATTTTCACCTGAAAGAATGTAAGCTCCTTAGGGTCAAGGTCTATTTCATTTTTGTCTTTGTAGCGCCAGTGAATGGCACACAGTAGGTGCTTAATAAATGCTTGATGAAAAGATAACACTGTAAAGGCACCTCAATCACAAGATCATGTATCTACAAGTGGAAGACTTTGAACAGGCAAGGGACCTCTAATGCCATCTAATCCAATGCCCTTCATTTTACAGATAAGGAAACTGAGGGTCCTCAAGAGTAACTTGACCAAGGCCATTTGTACTACATACTTCCAAGTCTCCACCCTACCACTAGAGAATCTTAGTGTTGGAAGGAACTTTGTTCAAAGGTCACATAGTCCAACTTCTACTTAAAGCATATGTTCTAGAACATCACATTCATCCTCTTCTTTCTAGGTTTTTATGACAGCATTTTCTCCTGGTTTTCTTCCTTTATAACCACTCCTCAGTATCTTTTGCTAACCTTTATACAGACCATGTCCACTAACACAGATGTCCTCCAAGGCTCAGTTCTGGGACTCTTCTTTTCTCTATTCTACATTCAGCTGGGGTAGCCATCCGTTCTCCTGGATTCAATTAACTCCTCTATGTAAATAGTTCTTGTATCTCTTTATTCAGCCCTGACTTCCACTCTCACAACTCTAATTGCCTACTGGATATCTTGAACTGAATGTCTTGTAGACATCTTAAAAGTCAACATGTCCAAAACTGAACTCATTATCTTTTCCCCCTAACCTTTACTACCTTCTCCCAAAATTTAAATTACTCTTGAGGGTATCACCATCCTCCCAGTAACTCAAGCTAGATACCTAGGTGCGTAACATCTCTCATACACTGCCCCCCCTTCTCTCCTCTGACACTGCTACTGTGCTAAGGGTGCAAGTCCTTATCACTTCACACCTGATCACTGCAATTGCCTGGTGGCCGGTCTCCTAGGCTTAAGTCTCTCCCCATTCCAATCCATCCACCACGCAGCTATCAAACTGATATTCCTAACACATAGGTCTGATTAAAACACCCCACTCTCCACCATTCAATAAACTTAAGTGGCTCCTTATTATGTCCAGTATCAAATACAAAATTCTCTGCTTAGTATTTAAAAGTCTTTCATAACCTGGCCCCTTCCTACCTTTCTAGGCTTCTTATAACACACCTTTCCACATACTCTGCAATCCGGTGACAATGGCATCCTTGTTTTTCATCACCCATTACACTACAAGAGTGTTCACTGGATGGAAGGCCTAGAATACTCTCCCTCCTCATCTCCATCTCCTAGCATCCCAGGTTTCCTTCAAGCCTCAGCTAAAATCCCACCTACTGCAAAAAGCTTTTTCTGGTCTTCCTTTACCTTAGTACCTTCCTTGATATTATCTTCAATATATCCTTTGATCTTGTTTGCATGTCATCTCTTACATTAGACTTAGGTCCTTGAGAAGAGACAGTTTTTTATTGTTCTTTCTAGTCCCTTAGCACAGTGCTGGGCCCATGGCCAAGAGCTTAATAAATCCTTGTTCATCTGACTCACTTTAAGACTTCAGATAACAGGGACTCATTACCTATCCATTTTGGAACAGCTAATTCAATTCAGTGAAGAATTATTGTGCCTTCTACTATGCATGTACCAGTTATCACATGGTTGGTGGAACAGTCACTGATCTCAAGGAGCTTTCGATTTATGAGGAAGATATAGCCGTAGATAACTATAAAACAAGGTAAAGGAAAGATCATTCTACATGGAGGGAAAGTTCCAGTCAAAATAATAGACTCACGTGACTGAAGTGCAGTGCTCAGAAAAAGAAGGATGAGAACAAGGAACCAGTACAGTGGAAAGGGCACTGGCCCAGGAATTGAGAGAACTTGATTCAAAGGCTGCCTCTAAAGTTACTAGCATGACCTTGAGCAAGTTAGCTATCCTTTCTGGGGCCCAGTTCCTCATCTGTATAATGAAGTGGTAGGACTGGATGGGCTCTGATCAGGGTCTCTTCCAGCTCTAGATACGTGATCCTTCAGGTCCTCGACTACAGTTTGGCAACATGGGCAGCTTACAAGGAAGTAGTGTCAAACGAGGCTTAAAAGGTGCTCAAGAGCCAGATCGAGGAAGTCCTCAAAAGACAGCTGGTTAAGAAATCAGTACTCCTCCTTGGGGCAGTTTGTGAAGCAGGGTGTAGCAATTAGAGTTACTTAAGAGACAGTCAACCAATCCCTCCTTTATTCTTTGCTCAAGCCTGCCCGATCCCAGGAACAAGCAGAAATCTAATCTTTCTTCTAACCGAAGAACCCTTCAATAAATTTTTTAAATCGATGAGCACAATGTTGTATAATAGAGGGGGATGGAAAGAAGGAAGGAAGGGAGGGAGGGAGGAAGGAAAGAAGGAAGGAAGGAAGAAAAGAAAGAAGGAAGGAAGGAAGGAAAGAAGGAAGGAGGCCCTGAGCTTGGAATTAACTTGAAATCTAGGACTGTTTCTACCCTGCCTCTACCAGGTGACCTCAAGCAAATGAATTCCCCTCCCCAAGGCTATTTCTATAAAATGCAGGTGCCGGACCAATCATAATAATAATTATATTATGAACATTGAGCACTTTAATGAGGAGAACCCTGAAGGTCCTTTCCAGTTCTGACTTTATGCAACGTTCCAAACAAACATGGGAGGCTGAAGCCGACTGAAAAAAGTCTGAGTATTTTTTTTTAAATCGATGAAAATAAAGCAAGAGCACTCGGCCTCCAGAGCTGACGTCACCAGACCGGTCCACCGGCTCCCTCCCTTAGTCGTCAGTCAACGAGCATTTATTAAGCGCCTACTATGCGCCAGGCACTGAGGATACAAAGAAAGGCGAAAGATGATCAGGGCCTGCCCTCGAGGAGCTCTCAGTCTCACCCGGGAAAGAGTCAGACAAGATAAGGAGGGGTGCATCCGCGGGCTAGGGTCCGGAGGCGGCCCCCTCCTCGAAGCTGGGAGTCCCAAGGAACCCCGGCCCCGAGCGCCCCAGGCAGCGGAGCGACCGCCCCCGCCCGCCCGCAGTCCGTCAGGCGGGAGCCACCGCCTCGCTCTCCCCGCCCCCTGCCCGCCCCCCGGGCCCCTCCCGCCGTGGCGCGGGCCCAGCCGGGCCGGGTCTCGGGCCCAGCCGGGCTCCCTCACCATTGGAACGGCTGCCCGACTCGTTTTTGCAGTAGCCGCAGCTGTAGAAGTCCTCGCCCTCGAAGTATTCCACGATGGTCGGGGAGGTTCCGAGAGCCGCAGCCATGTTCCCCCGCCCCGCGGCCAGATCCAGCCGCTCCGAGTCGCAGCCGCTGACACCCCACAATGCCCCGCGCCGACGAGCGGCGGGGCAGGCGGAGACGGGGCGGGGAGGCGGGCAAAACCACCGGTCCCCTCGAGGGACAAGCCTCGCCGGAGGCTGACCGCGGCGGGCGGGGAAGGGTGACAACACTCGCGCCATATTTGGCAAGGGCAACGCGGGGCTCTTTCTAGTGTGCCCCTCGCACAACCGCTATCTCCAGTGACGGCGAGGCTCGCTGGCCGCCCGAGACCAGCAGCGGGGAAGACGCCGGGCCGGGGAAGTGAGGAAGGGAGGGGGGAAGCTGGGCCCAGAGAGCCCGGCCACACTCACCGCTCGAGACCTTGCCTGCCGGAGAGTCGCAGTAACCGCAGCGGTAACCCACCCTGGGCCCCTTGTATTCCACCACGGAGGCCATCCCCGGCCTTGGCTCTCGCTCCGGTAGCGCCTCCTTCTCCCGCCGCCGGGGGGCGACTCTGTCCCGAGCCCCTTGGCGCCCCCTGCGGGCACCTAGCGCGCGGGTGCACTGCCGCCTAGCTCCGGGCGGGGGCGGGGCCGGGCCTATCCCAGCCCGCCTCGGCTTTTGCTTCCCCTCCTAGCAATAATTTATCGAGCATATGCCCAGTTTGGCGGCCACGGGCCGTGGGCTCCGTGGAGGGAAACTAAGGGAGAGAAACCAAGCGTAACCTCCCCTCCCCCACGCATGAGGATGGGGGGCCAGGGGTGGGCAGCTTCGCAGGGTCAGGCAAGTGGGTCACTGTGGAGACCCCCTCGTGTTCCAAACCGGGCAGGACACCTAGCCTCAGTTTCCTTATCTGTAAAGTAAGGATAATCCTAACTAACAGAGGAAAGACGCTGGAATCCAGAGGGCCTGGTTTTAACTGGCACTCAGAGAGAGCCAGGGAGATTCGTAGTCAGAGCAGGAGAGAGAACATTCCAGGCACCGGGAACCACGTTAATTCAGTATGTTATCTTTTATAATTCTTTTATTGTCTTTTTTGAGTAAGTTTTATTTTTCATTCGCTTCTTAAGGATCCGGTTTGCATAAGACTGATTTATTCTTGTTTTGTAAAATCTTTTGGCAGGAATTCGTTTAGATTTTTTTTTGAGAGATTTTTACAGTTCCGATTGCCAAGTTGGGACTCCTTTGATCCGCCAAAGTTATCAGTGAACATGGCTTCTCAATTATATATTGCAACACATCTACCTCAAAGTGAAAACCAATAAGGCTCATTGTTTATGTAGCATGCAGCATTTATGTAGTGCTCAAAAGAAGTAACTTAAAATACATTGAAGCATCTCAGATCTCTACTTTTCTCCTGTCGCAAGTTCTGATTAAAATATAATTTAAGGGTACAGCATTGCATGGTGGATAAAAGGCTGGCCCCTCTCCCTCCCGGCCTCTTCACTCATTTCCTAGGATAACTGCCTAAACGTCATTCTCATTCCATTACTTCCCTGTAAGAAGGGTACATAACATTCCTTACTACATTTTGTATTCACTTCAGTTTAACAAATTCAATTTAATTCACCGATTGGGATGCTAGGTCCTGGAATATAAATATAAAATATAATCCTTGCCTTCAGGAAGCATTCTAATAAAAGATAAGATGCACCCAAATGACGATAATATAAATTAGAAAGTGGTAAGTAAAAAAAATCCAAAGTGCTGTGAGATTTGAGGAGGGAAAAAAGGTTTCAAATACTAAGACTCTCCTGTATTAGATTTTAAACATGACAAAAGTACTATGTCATCTTTGTATTGTCCGTAGCACCTTCCTTGCACGTAGTAAATACTAACAAATATTTATTGAATGAATAGCATAAATTCCATTTTTATTGAGTACTTCAAAACCACCTCATTTGAGACTTCTATGTGAGACCACGTTTGAAACCTGAATATATGAGGTATGAAATTAATGTCCATAGCGCAGAATATGGCACTAAATCATTAGGCTCAGGTCTTAAAATCACATTTTTTTCCTGGAAAAATATGGCCTGTTACTACACGTTTAGAAGCAGTGGATGTGGATTCCCTTCATAAATGACATTTTTTAATATCAGACATGTAGAATGCATCAGTGATCCTGAGGAGATCCCAACTGGCATTGGGGTAAATTATTTTAGTTTGCCAAACTGTTGGGGAAAAGAGAACCAAAAAAATTTTTTTAATGTTGATTCCATCCATCATTACACTCTCAAGAGGTCCACTGCTATCCTCTCATTCCTCAGATGGTCTCTGGGTGCCTCTCATATGATGACCAGTGTGAGTGTTGTTCCTCTTCATCATACCCACAGACATTCTGTTCTTTCTACTTAAACCAAGAGGGCATTGTTAATTGGCCTTCCTAGAACAGAATTCCTGATCAGCTAGAATCAACCCTTCCTCCCTCCACTTTTGACATCTTCGGATTTCTTGAACCATTTTCCCTGAGTGAATTTTCCTGCCAGCTAAGCTCTTTACCTGTTTGATGGTACTAGTGTTCGTATCTCTTCGGATTAATTCCTTAGCTTAGTTGACCATAATGACAAACAACATTTACATTCAGTTATTTCTATAGCAACAATCTTACACCCATCCATTCTTTGATATGGACTGTTCTTTTAATGAGACACTAACCTCTTTTCAACCAGATTGGCGTAGAGGATTTCCAGAGTAAATTTGACTATGCACAATGTGCACCTTCTCTGTTCACTTTAGAACCTAACCTTTCCCTATTTCGCTAAGTTGTGACTCCACTGTATATGGAAGGAGTTCTAACCTTAGAATCAGGAGAAACCTAGGTTCATGTTGACCCTGTGGACAAGTTAGCACTTAACCTGTGTGATTCTCAATTTTATCATCTGTAACATAGGGATGAAAATAATGAAGTACTGCTTCTCAGAGTGGTTTCAAGGATCAAATAGGATAATGCACATTCTTAAAGCACTACGTAAAGGCCAGCTAGTATTACTAGCTTGTATGTCTGTGTGAAATGCTTCATTTGAGGAAAACAAACCAGAGAATGTCACTACCCTTTTTGTTTTTTATTTAGATCTTTAATAAGCATTTACTTTACCTTTTTTTTCTCATTTAATAAACCTATTTGGTTGCTGAGGGAACCTGCCTCCTGTAGATTGAAAGGGAGGATCCTTGCTTCCACTTCAGAGAATGAACTCTAGAAGGGACTGCTAACTACATGAAGACAGAAAACCAGGACTGAGTATGCATACAGGAGGTACTATCAGGCCAAAGTCAAACCTCTCTTACCAGTTGGTGAGCAAGGCAAGAACTGCTATGGGGCACTTGGTCAGGGCTCTCTCCACCCAGGTAGCATGAGGCCTAGAATATGTGGCGCCTATGTTATTTCTGTCCCTGTTGTATCTATTCTTTAATGATCTTAGGTGGAGGATTGGAGCTAGAACAACCTTAATGAGCTTCAAAGGAATAGCCAGTAGAGCTTGCCAGCAGCCCTAGAACTGAACCCTTAGGCAACCTGCTTGGCCCAGCCCAACAGTAAATCTACTCAGTGATGAAGACTTCATGCCCAGCAAGCAAAAGCAATCACTTAGCTATCTGCTATGTGACACCCCAAAGTGAATTCAGTGAAATGTTGGTAGCAACCACTTTACATTTGAGCCCACGCTGCCCAGGGGTTGAGGTGGTGGAGGGGAGAGTGTACTCAAATGTAAATGTTTTTATGGGGTGGAGGATGGGAGGATGTTTTTGGTTCTTGCAATATTTTTAGAGTAAGTATATTTTCAAAAAAATTAATTGACAGTAATTGATAATCAGTGATCCTGAGGAGATACCAACTGGCATTGGGGTAAATTATGTTGAGGAAATAATCACTGGCAATTACTTTAGAGCAGAGTACAGTGGCATGGGAGTTTGGGCCAATAGCATTAGAAAAACAACTGACCCCATTCAGGATACCCCTAGAATCCTAAGGAGGAGAAGTATTGAAAGTCTGGGAATCTAGCCTGCCCATACCAGTGGGAAGTTGGGAGACTAAGTCCCTGCAGAGAGAACTCACGGAAAACGAAGATATGTTAAAGTAGTAAAATTTCCTGATTTTTTTAAGAGCCACAAATTTTTCACTCTTTTGAAGAAGTAAAAGGAAGCTTTGAGAACATTTTAAGTATGGAAAAATTATGAAAGGTTTTGTCATAGGCCCTCCTCTCTTTTACATACTCAGCAACTTTAGCAGCTCCCAAGTGTGTACATGACTCTCACACATTTATAGATCCAGCTCCAGTCTTATCCTAATTTCAGTCTCACATCACCAGTAAATGTATGTTGAACATTTCAAACTTCCCATCTCTGTTAAAGGTGCCACCATACTTCCTATGTCGTGGAGATTGTAATCTCAGCATTTACTCACTCTTCACCCTCACCATATCCAATCAGTTGCCAAATCTTGCCTTTTTTTCCCTTCACAACACATTTTTCATTGTACCCCTTCTCTCTACTCAAAAAGCTACCACCTTAGTTCAAGTCCCTTATTACCTCTTGCCTTAGTTTCTTATAATGACCTCCTAATTGGTCTCCCTGCTTCAACTTTAACCCCACTCCAGCACGTCCTCCCTATTAATGTTCATTAAGCACAGATCTGATCATGTTAACTCCAGTATTTCTCAACTCCAGTGACTCATTATTGCCTTTAGGACAAACTTTTAAAGACTTGTATGACCTACCCCCACAACTCTTCCAGTTTTGTTGTGCACCCCTTTCCTTACAATGCAGTGTAGCTGAACTGGGCTTTTTGATGTTTTTTACTCATAACCCTGTACCTCCCATCTCCTTGCCTTTCTACTAGCCTCCTCTCATTCGTGGAGTGCATGCCCTTCTCACCTCTGCTCCATGAAATCACTCCTCCTTCAAGTTATAGCTTAAGCACTACCTTCCTTCTTGATTCCTCACCTCCATCACTGCCCCCCCACCCTCCTCCCCAATGCCCTCCCTCCCAAACTACCTTATTTAACCACTTTGTATTTATTCAGATTATATTTATTCTGCATATAATTTATACCAGGACTTCTTATCTTCCTCATTAGAATATAAGCTCTTTCAGAATAGGGGCTTTTTCATTATTTGTGTACCCTAGTGCAGTACCTGACACATAGGCTTAATTAGTTAATTAATTGTTCTGATCAGTGAGTGCTTTCCTGAATTATCTTTTCTCTTATTTCTTCATCTCTACTCAACCCTTTGAGAAAGAGTGTACTTTTGAGTCTACCTTTGCTAGTCAAAGCAATTTTTAAATTCTCACATCAAGCCTATTCAGAAGTTTAAGAGCTTTGGGCTACAATCTTATCTATGCCCCACCCCTTCCCATGTGAAGAACTCAACTTTTTCCTTCTTTTTCCTCTCTTCACAGTTTAATTTTATAGAGATATCATCTAGTAATGTAGCTTCTGTTTTAAAAGCTACAAATTATATTTTTATCCAAAATATTTAACTCTTGATCTTAAAAATATAACAACTTTAACAAACTTTCATTTTGTCTATTTGACTCTTCAAAAATGGTGGAATTTTCAAGAATACTGGCGGTTTCGTTCTACTATCTTCCTCCTGTTCCTCCTCTTTGAACTTTGACTTTTCAATTAGGATACGTATTTCCAGCCGCTTCCCATGACGAGGTTGGAGAAGTGGATAAGCAGCAACCCATTCATAAAATTGTATTTGCTCTTTCTTCACCTCAGGTTTTGGAACTAGAGGAACCTCATTCGGGATGCTATAAAACCGTCTCTCCCTGTGACTTTGCATAACTTTTCTTCCGTGGATCATGCGCTTTTGATGTTCTTTGATTTGCTTTGCTTCCAATTCTCTCATCAGCTCTCTCGTTTTAGGTCTTTTCTGGATGTCATTATCCTCTTTACTTTCTGCTGTCTGAATTCTGGGAGGAAATGTTTTCCTTGGGATATCATGAGGGTATAGTATACATGTTTTGTTTCTAAGGTTTCTAGCATGTTTTGCTCTATAAATATGCCTCTCTATCTGCTTTAGTTCTCTCTCGTTTACTAAATAGTCCCATTTTTTTGCTTCCCATATTTTTTCTTCTTTAATTAGTTTTGACTCTTTGCATAGGCCAGGCGACTGTTCAGAAATATACCTCTGGGATTCCTCCATAATTCCATCTTGTCTCTTGGAGTAATAAGCCGCAGCTTGGCTCAGCCAGTAGTCCAGGGATGCAGACTTGAATTTACGGAGGGCTTTATTCTCCTCTTGAAATTTTTTAGCTAATAATCTTTGTGCAGCTGTACTATGTATGCCACCTAAACTCTGTCAAAGTAAAGTATAGAATTTACAATACAGAAGACTTTTCTCCAGAAAACACATTTTAAACATTTGCTTTCGTTGGAGAATGCCAGGATCAGAGTGTTTTCTTACAATCGCTACAGAAGGAGACCTTTTTTACATTAGTACAAGAATCTTTATGCTCACACTTCACTACAAAGTGTATCTCTCAGGCTTATTGGTCTGGTCTGTGAGGTATCATCACCAAAAGTCAAAGGGCAATTCTCAAAAATAAAAAAGTTAAATGTTGGACTATCACGTATGAGAAATTTACATAAAATAATATCATAGTTTACAAGTGGCTAGAAGGAACTGCCAGAAAAAAAACTTCCAATTAGAAGTTATCATTTGGACCTCTAGCTTTTTCAACCTGTTGTTTATTTATTCTTCTAGTAGGCTCCAAATTGCATGGTGATTTGGTATGGTAGGTAGTTTGCTTACCAAGATCTTTTTCTCCAGAGGGGATCGGAGACCCCTGGCAATCCGAGGGTCTCGAGTAGTTTTGACCCAGGCTAACCTAGAAAATAAGGTGGAACCAGACTAAGAGAAAGGTCTTAGCAGCCAAATGTTTACTAAAGTCTTTGGAACTGTCAATGGTGCAATTTCAGAAATTAATATGATTTGATCTATAGAAGTGACATTTAAAAAAGCAGCATTCACATCTCTGCTACTGCACCCTAAGGACCATGGAACTTACAGATAAAAGCCTTTATGTTATCTCACCCATTAGAATGTGAGCCTCTTGAGAGCAGGGAATGGTTCATTTTTCCCAGGGTTTAGCACAAAGTAAGAATTTAATAAATGCTTCATTCATTCATTCATTGTATATAGAAAACTAGCTTCTGAGTTATATGCATTTAGTACATACTTTCCTGTGTGACTAAGCACCATTACATAACCTTTTAGTGCCCCAAGGAATTGACTAAAACTGAATGGAAGAGCAGGTACTAATCTCCATTGGTAAGGGGGAGTCTCCTCAGGGACTCTGGATGATCTGTTTACATCTGAAAGAGACCTTCAGATGCCATCTAGTCCAACCCTTTCATTTTACTGTTCCCCATGCCAATGGAAGAACAAATAGGTCCTGTTTAAAAATTTTTCTAAAGGAGAAAGTCTTTAAATGGTTTCTTAAAAGATAATGGGCCAAGAGGCATAATAATCTGTATGGCAATGGTTAGGGCTTTTCATTAGCTGATTGAAATATATTCGCGAGAAGACATATTGTGGATAGAAAACCAACATTAGAATCAGGAAGATTCATGTTCAAGACCTCCCTCTTAACCATACTGGCTGTGTGACCCTGGGCAAGTCACTTAACCTAAGTGTCCCAGATAACTCTAAGATTATAAATTTGCCAAACTGCATCAATAGAAGGAATTAATTCATTGGGAGTTCCCAATATACCAATGAAAATACAGATCTAGACCTCCTTCCCTTCCCCTGCAAAAGTATTTCCCATTTTTTCCCCTCAGGAAAGACAATGGTTTCTCTAAAAATCCCACAGCATGGTTATTTCCAATTGGAGAAATAATTGTCCTTCCAAAGAAAGAGAACAAGAAACAAATCTACAACCTGTCATCCTTTCTCCAGAAGAGAAGTGTAGTGGTACTTACTGCTCTTGTGCACTTAATGTCAACCATTTTGAATCTTTAATGGATTGGCAGGAAGACTGCAGCCCACTGTCCAAATAAGATCCTCCAGAGGTCGAATTTTCTGTATGTGTTGGTATTTTGCTATCTTGAAAGAATTTCTTTTTTTCCTGTAGCCATTCAGCAATTGCCCTCTCTGCATCTAATGGTGTATACAACATTTTTTCTTTCTAATCCTCTACTTTTAGTGCCTTCTCTTCACTCAGTCTGTCCTTAACCCTCTACACTTAGATTTTCCTCCTCTTTCCTTCTAATTTGCCCTCTATGTTATATTCTAGTCTCTATTTTATACTCTCGCCTCCAAATTCTGTTCTCTGTGTGGTTTGCAGTAAATAGTTGCTCAGGTTGAACATTTATTTGCTCTTGCCTTGGTTTTTTGTACAAGACAGATTAATGACCCTGTGAGCAAAGATCACAAACACTTCTTGTGTCATCACTGGCCAGGCTTGAGACAATTATGAAGTAGGGTGTTAAGGCATTAAATGTACCAGTGTTTTGGCTGTGAGAGTAGAAATGAGGCAACGTATCAAGAGATGGGAAGGTAGACCTTACACTGGAGTTGGCAACTCTTCTACCACTGCTTAGCAATGTGTAATTTTAAAGATTCACCCATTGGCACTGAAATTAGTCACTTTGCCTAGAGCCACAACCAGTATGTACCAGTGGCAATACCTGAACATTTTTGAACCTATTCCCTCTCTTATTACACCATACCACACTACTTCTTTCACACTACATTAAATCTACTACTACATCAAAACTACTTATTAATGCTTGAGAAAATAGAAAATAAGGTCGGTGAAACAGACTGAGAAAGTAAGACCCAGAAGCAGTTTAACACATAACCTAGGGCTCAGTCAACCCAGGAACACAAAAACCACTGAGGATAGAAATCCCTGTTCAAGAAGAGCCACTGGGAAAACTGACAAATTGGGCTTAGATGAATATCTTACACTGTATACCAAAAGGCTTCATGGATAAATGGCCTTAACATAAAAGGCCACATTATAAAAACAAAGTTAGAGAATATAAGTATCTTTCATGTTTATGGTTTTGGAAACAATTCATACCAAAACAACGAATAGGGGTAAGAAAAACTATTAAATGGAGTATTTTAAATTTGTAAAACTAAAAAGCTTTTGAACAAAGAAAATCAGTTGACTTAGAATAAAAAAGAATCATACCTTTTGGGGGAAAAAAATCTTCACATCAAGTAGTCCTATTAAAGGGCTGATGTCCAAGATATATATGGAATTCATTTTATATTTATACATATATATGTGTGTATATGTACACACACACACACACACACAATCAAAAGCCATTCTCCAATAGATAAGTGGTCAACAGATATGAACAGTTTTTAAAAGATGACAAAAATGGTTAACAACTATATAAAAATGCTCCAAATCACTAGAGATAATGGCAGCTGAGTGACTCACTAGATATAGCCCTAGGCTTAGAGTCAACATGACCTGAGTTCAAATCCACCCTCCCTGCAAAACACTGCAAATAAATGTTCAACCTGAGCAACTATGTGATCTAGCTATGTGAGCCAGGACAAGCCACTTAAGTTCTGCCTCAGTTTCCTCATCTGTAAAATAGGAATAATAAAACCTACCTTCCAGGATGGTCATGAGAATCACATGAGATAATAATATTTGTAAAGTGTTTAGCTAAGTGCCTGAACATAGTAAGCACTATGTAAATGTTAACTTATTACTATATGAAATGTACATTAAAAGAAATCCTGAGGTTTCACCTCTCTTCAAAGTGACAAACATGATAAAAGATGAAAATAGTCATTATTGAAGGGTCTTATGAAAAGCACATTAAAACTGTAGAGTTGGGAATTGATCCATACTTTCTGAAAAATAATTCGGAACTATGCTAGAAAAATGAAGTGTTTGACATTAGTAATACCACTACAAGGACTATATAAAAAGAAATTCCAAGAGGGAAAATTTTCACATATGACAAAATATTTATAGCAGCATTTTTAAGTAGCCAGAAACTTGAAATCAGAAGGGTGAACCTTGACTAGGGCATGGCTAAACAAATTATGGTATATGAATATAAATATACTGGAATAATAGTGAACCATAAGAAATGACAAATATTAAGTCAGAGAGTCTTATGAAAATGTGTAAAGTGGGTAAAGTAAGCAGAGCCGAAAGAACAATATACATAGTGACTACAATAATGTCAAGTAAAACGTGAAACACTTCAGAACTCAATAACCAGAGGATTGACAATATAAATATACCTTGGTATATTCAATAAACATTTAAGGTCCTACTGTTTACTGGGTACTGTGCACTTAAGCTCAGTTTGAGGGAGGTGACATGCTCATAACTAGGTACAAACAAGTTATAAACAGGATAAACTGGACATAATAGACAGAGGGGAGGCTTTAGCATTAAGGAGCATCTCAGTAGAGAGTATTGTACTATAGAAACAGAATACCCTCAGACATGGTCAATGACTTTTTGTTGCATGAAGATTCTATAAGGGACAGGTAATGGAAAATAATATAAAAGAAGAACAATAGTTTTAAAAAATAAAATTGAAAAAGCGCTGTCTGTAGCAGTCACCTGATCTACCATTCTAATAAGCCTATCAAAAAAAGAAAAAAAGTGAGCCCGGCAAACTTGCTTTTTAATGAAGTAGCACTAGCTCTTACCAGTTTTCTATGATAGGCTGTTACAAAATATCACTTCTCTTTCTCCTACTGAGTTTCGCACAAATCAAAAAGGTAGATTTGGAGTCCAAGGACCTGCATTCAAATCCTAATTCTGCCACTTAGGGCCACCTTGGATATGCCACTCAACCCCTTCCCAGCTTCAAGGCTAGAATTTTATCTACTATGCCATGCTACCCAAGGAAGATGCATGCACTTTATCCGTGCCAGGGTACAAAGTAATTGAGGGCAATCAAACATGTTCATACCACATCCTTATCTTAAGTTTCAGTTATCTTTCAACTATTTTTACTCTGTACTTACTAATCTGAAGATAATTCTGCTTGATAAAGAGATGCAGAATAGGAGTTGAATAGTTCTGCTTTCTCTCTGATTTTCATTTTCCTTGTATTGTCCAAGTGAAACAGGATTCCTAGGTCTACATTGAACTTCCTCTTGCTCCTAATATAGCTTTTTTTTTTCTTTTGGAGGTGGGAAGGCAGGGCAATTGGGATTAAGTGACTTGCCCAAGGTCACACAGCTAGTAAGTGTGTCAAGTGTCCGAGTCTGGATTTGAACTCAGGTCCTCTTGACTCCAGGACCAGTGCTCTACTCACTGTGCCACCTAGCTTTTTTTCTTTTATTTAAAAAATAAATTTATTATTTTTTCTCAATTAACAAAAATCTAGTTTCTCTTTTTCTTCTCAGTTGGCTGTTTCCCTTCTAATTTTAATAGTGGTTTTGTCTGTACGATTACTTTTAAATTTTATGTAATCAAAATTATTCATTTATCTTCCATGATCCTCTCCATCCCTTTTTTGGGCATGAACTCTTACCCATAATTGTTAAAGATAATCATATTTTTTCCTTGCTTCTCTGAAGCAAGACCTAAAGGATTTTTTAAAATAATATCTAAGTCATGTACCATATATGGTATGAAATACAGTCTAAACCTAATTTTTGCTAGACTACTTCCTAGTTGGCCTACCAGCGTTTGTCAAATAGTGAGTCTTTAACCTAGTAGCCAAGGTTTGTCAGACACTGTGTTACTTTGTTTTCTTCCATATATTGTTCCACTGATCAACCTTTTTATGTTTTAATCATTATCATGTAGTTTTGATGACTATAGCTTTCTAGTGCTGGGTTCTTTTTTCCCACTTTTTTTTTCATTATTTCCCTTGAGATTCTTGACCTTTTGTTCTTCCAGATGAATTTATTCGCTCTAGTTCTTCAAAATAATCTTCGTCAAGTCAGCAAGTATTTACTAAGTGCCTACTAGGTGTCATGAACGGTGCTATATACTGGGGATATGAAGAAAAGCAAAAAACAGACCTAGCTCTCAAGAAGCTCACAGTCAATTGAGATGACACGCTGACGACTAAGATATACATACAGGATGAACTGAAATAATCCCAGAGGGAATCTCTATTAAGTAGGATCTAGAAAGGTTTCCTATAGAAGGTAGAATTTTAGTTGGAAATTCAAAGAAGCGAGGAGGCAGAGATGAGAGAGGAGAGAACCCCAGGCATGGAGGGACAGCAAGTGAAAATGCATGGAGTCAGATTACAGAGTGGCTTGTGTAAGGAACAAGAAAGATGCCAATATCACTGGATCTGAGGAAATGGAGGAGAATAAAATGCAAGAAGAAAGCAAAGAATGAAAGGAATCTGGTTATAAAAGGTTTTAAAAAGCCAAAGAGTGTATTTAAATGATCCTGGAGCCAATCGAGAGTCTCTAGAAATTACTGAATGGGGGAGATGATATGGTCAGATCTGCACTTTAGGAAAATCAATTTGAAAACTGAATAGTGGGGCGGAGACAAGATGGCAAAGTAAAAGCAAGGACTTGCTAGAATTCTCCCCCAAATCCCTCCAAACATCTGTAAAAATGACTCTAAACAAATTCTAGAGCTACAGAACCCACAACATGATAGTGAAACAAGGCTCCGGCCCAAGACGGTCTGAAAGATCAACAGGACAGGTCTCTCGCACGGTGCCAGGAGCAGAACACAGCTCAGCGTGGGCAGTGCCAGCAGAGAACAGAGCAGACCTAGTGGAACAGGCCTCAGGGCACTGAATAACTAAGTTGTGGCAGTTTCCAGACTTCTCAACCTACAAACGCCAAAGACAACTTAGCAGGTCAGTGGGAAAACTCTGTTGGACCTGGCTGATAGAAGGGCATCATTCAACCCTAGCCTCGGAATGGTGAAGGTGGCTACAGCGACAGCAGCAGTGGTGGCAGCAGCAGCAGCAGCTGCTTCTAAAGCTCCAGACCCACAGATAGTGGGGGGGATTAAGTGGCTGATCAGAGTGGGAATGCAGAGATTTCTCTGTTGGCGCTGAGGCAGGATTCTCCTGCCTTAAATACTGTTTTTACATGCAACTGGGAAATAAGATATACAGGCAATGAATGGGGAACAGAAATCTATCTTGCCATACAAGAAAGTAAGGGGGAAGGGGACAAGGGGGAGGGGTAACAGGAGGGCAGACTGGGAATGGGGTAATCAGAATGCAAGACATCTTGGGGTGTGGAGGATGGGAGAGATGGGGAGATTTGTAACTCAAAATCTTGTGGAAATGAATGTTGAAAACTAAAAATAAATTAATCTAATTAAAAAAAAAAACAAATAGAGGATGGATTGTAGTGGGGAGAGACATGAAGCAGGGCTATTTGTGCCTAGGTGTATGGTGATGAAGGCCTGCACCAGGATGGTAACAGTTTCAAAAGAGAAAAGGGGGCAGATGCAGAGATGTGATGAAGGTAAAATCAAATTTGTCAACTGATTGGAAAAGGGGGGTTGATAATGTGACAAATTAAGGATGATACTGAGGTTATGAGCCTAGGTGACTAGGAGGATAGTGGTACCGTCCACAGTCATTGGTATGGCCATGAATAAGTAAATTACTACAGGTAGTACTTTCGTTTTCAATTATGTTGGCATTGTATGACAAGTAATTAATAATTTCTTTAGTTCTGTCTTTATTTCTCTAAAGAGTGTTTTGTAATTGTATTCATACATTCTTCTCTGTGTTGGTAGACACTCAAATATTTTATACATTCCATAGTTATTTTGAGTAGAATTTTTCTATCTCTTCCTGATAAGTTTTGTCAGTAATACACAGATATGCTGATGATATGCAGATTTATTTTATATACTTCAGCTTTGTTGAAGTTATTTATTGATTTTTAGTTTACTCTTTTGGGTTCTCTAGATCAGGGGTTCTTAATCTGGGATCTGTGCGATTTTTTTATAAAATACTATTTCAATATAATTGCTTTCTTTCATAATCCTGTGTGTTTTCTTTTATGCATTTAAAATATTATACTGAAAAGAGGTTCCATATGCTTCACAAAACTTCCAGAGGGGGTCCATCACATAAAATAAGTTTAAAAACCCCACTCTACATAGACTATCATTTCATCTGCAAAAAAAGCAGTAATTATTTCCTCTTTGTTCATGTTTATTCCCTCAATTTCTTTTTCATGTCTTATGGCTATAACTAGCATTTCTAGCACTATACCAAATAGAAGTGGTGATAATATGCTTTATCCATAATCTTATTAGACCCTTGTCTCTATGCCCATATGTATAATGTGGGCTTTTAGTTTTAGATAGGTACTATTTATTAAGATCCATTTATTCATTTTCTAGGGTCTTTGCTATAATAAGTATTGTATCTTCTCAAAAAGCCTTTTCCACATTTATTGAGATATTCATGATTTTTATTACTTATATATTTATTTTGTTGATAGTTGTTTCCACAATCTGGCTAGCAGCTGCTGTGGGGGTGTAAGATCTACCCACAGCCAGCACCCAGAAAGCTGCTGGCACGCTGCAAAAGCACAGGTTCTTTTGATCTGCTTTAATAAGGAAAGCAAGGTTAAAGGGGTTAACAAGCTTACTTTAATTCAGCATACAAATATCATTCACTTAGTTCAGGGGAAAAAGCCAGCACTCTGAACTTCAGAGCAAATTACAAACAAATTACAAACATTAACAGACAGACTACATACAGATTCATAGTTACCAACATCTAGGTTCAGCCCGGGAGCTCAGAACAAGGGCTGGCCCAGAGTCATGCAGTCACCACTGCTATGGGTAAGAGAGCTCCAAAGAACAGACAGCCAACCCCTGGTTTTTATATCTTCTTCAGCATCAGGGGTGAGTCACATGGGTGTGACTCACCCACATGACCTAGAATCATCACAGAGGTGGACTTAAACCCACTGTGGTCTAAGAGCCTCTGCTCTCCCAGACATGTAAACTAGGCCCTCCCTGGAGTTAGCCCCACCTTGGGCCCCACCTTAGTTGCCAATCCACACCCACTAAGGTTTTACACCTAATAGTGATTTGGGTTTGGGCCTGGGGCTTAGCACCTAGTAAGGCTCAATGAATTACTCAAAGGGAACAAAAGCCAAACTATTCAAGGGCACCTGTTGAACTAAGTGCTAAGGAGCCTATTTTACTTACCAACACAATAGTTCTACTAATACGGAATTAACCCCATTATTTCCAATATAACTCCAGCCTGGCTAGATTGTATGATCTTTTTAATGTTTTTATAACATCTTTGATAAAATTTTATTTAAAAGTTTCATGTCAGTGTTCACTAAGGATATTGATCTATAGCTTCCTTTCTCTCTCTTGGTTCTTTCTGGTTTAGCTGGCAAGACCATATTTGTACCATAGAAGGAATTTGGGAGAAACTCTTCTCTTTAAAAAATGGTTTACGTAATGTTGGAATTAATTGTTCTTTGAATGCTGCAGTGGTAAGTAAGGTGGGACTTTCTTACTGTTTTAGAATGATAAATTAATTGTCTTTGATTGAGCATTACTAGGTGCAGAGCCCAAACCCCTAATTACTAGGTGCTGAGCCAATATGGGCATGAAGCTCTTAGGGTCCTAAGGGGAGTGGCTAAGACCAGAGCAAATAGTAGGCACATAAGCTCTGGTTGCTCAGATGATGATTGATGACGTCTAAAGAGTGTATAAAAAGAGAGAACACAGCTATTTGCGTAAGGCTCTCTTGGAAGAGTGTTGATGTGGAGACTCTGGGCAGGTGTAGTTAAGAGCCCTCCAGCTTGTGAACCTAGATATTGATGCCTTCTTGGTAACTATTAATTGTATTTGGTCTGTTTATAATGTATCTTTGCAATTTGTTTCTATTTGCTCTGAAGTTCAGGGTGCTGGCTTTTTCCTCTGAACTAAGTGAATGATATATGTATATGTTGGATTAAAGTAAGATTGTTAACCCCTTAATGTTACTTTCCTTAGTAAAGCAGATCAAAGAACCTGTGCTGGCTGCATTCTGGTTGTTGGGCTTGTGTTGGTCTTTCACCCCCACAACAGCTGCTAGCCGAATTGTTGCAACAAATGCTTGATAGAATTTGCTTGTAACCTCGTCCCAGGATTTTTTCTTTGGGAGTTCATATGTAGCTTATTTCAATTTTTTATGATATTGGGTTATTTAAATGCTCTATTCCTTGTTCTGCTAATCTGAGCATTGAAAAATTTAACAAATATTTATCAACTTAAGTTGCCAATTTTATTGGCATATAAATGTGCAAAATAATTACTAATGATTTCCATTATTTCTTCATTTGTTTTCTCTTTTTTTCATCTTTTGATACTGGTAATTTGGTTTTCCTGTTCCTTTTAAAAATCAAATTAGCTAATGGTTTATCTTCCCTCTTACCTCCCAAAAAGAAACAGCTCTTGATGTTATTAAATGTTTTTTCTTTCAATTTTAACAATCTTTTACTTGTTTTATAATTTTTTATTGGTGTTTTATTAGACTTTAAATTTTTTTTTGGTTTTCTAGATTTTTTATAGTTGCATAATCACTTCATTGATCTATTCCTTCTTTCTTGTTTAACAAAAATGTTCAGACATAAATTTTCCCTTAAGTACTGCTTTGGCTGTATCCCCAAAATGTTAATATGTTGTCTCATTGCTGTCATTATCTTTAATGAAATCATCTGTTGTTTCTATTTTTGTTCTTTGACCAATACTTTAGAATTTTTTGGTCTTTAAGTAATTTTAATCCTTCAGTGGCCCTAACTGAATAAAATTTTATTCCATTGTGGTCAGTAAATCATAAGTTTCATATTTCTGCTTTTGTGCATTTGTGAGGTTCTTATGCCCTAAAACATGGTCAGTTTTTCTAAAGGCTTCATGCACAGCTGACAAAAATGTATACTCCTATTTTCATTCAGCAATTGTGAGAAATCTATCATGTCTAACTTTTAAAATTCTATTCAACCTTAACTTTTTTCTTGTTTACTTTTTGGTTAGATTGTCTAAGTCTAAAATGGGTATATTGAAATCTCTACTAATAATAGTTTTACTGTACTTCTCCCTACAACTTGCTTACCTTTTCCTTTATTTTTTAATGCTGTGCCATTTGGTGCACACATATTAACATTAATTCATTTTCTATGTGTTCTTTTAGCACAACAAAGTTGCCTTGTTCATATCTCTTAATTGAGCCTGTTTTTGCTGATATCTTATTTAAGATTATGATTGATAGCCCTATCCTTTTAAGTTTAGCTGAAGCCCAGTAGATATGCTCTAGCCCCTTATTGGAACTGTGTGGATTTTTATGTTCCAAAAGTGTTTCTTATAAATGCCATGTTTATTGTTAGATTCTGCTTCCTAATTCATTCTGCTTTTCACTTCCATTGTTAGGGAGACTTAATCTCATCTACATGAACAGTTTCAATCACTCTGCATTTTTCTCCATTCAATGTTCTTAGAAGAATGTAAATGCTTCATTCTTGGTCCCTTTTGATAGCTCACTCTTTCTTACCACTGCATGTTTCTTTGACTTCCATGTTTGTTTTTCAGAGTTTCTTCCCAACTCTGGCCTTTTCATCAGGAATGATTGGAAGTCCTCTATTTTATTAAAAATACATTTTCTCCCTTGTAGGATTATACTGAGTTTGGGAGAATAGGTTATTTGGGGTTATAGGTCTCTATCTTCTGCCTTTTGGAATGTCATATTCCATTTGTTCCATTCCTTTATAAGCCGTAGCTGCTAAATCTTATATGATTTTGAATTTGGCTCTATGGTACTTAAAATATTTAAAGCTGCTTGAAGTATTTTCTTTTTGACCTGGTAGTTTTGGATTTTGGCTATAATGTTTCTGGGAATTTTCATTTTGGGTTTCTTTCCAGATGTGACTGGTGGATTCTTTCCATTTTCACTTTGCCATTTGGTTCTCATGGATAATAGGCATTTTCTTTGATGATTTCTTGAAATATAATGTTTAAGCTTTTTTTTGTCATGGTTCCCAAGTAGTCCAATAATTCTTCAGCCTTCATCTAATTTCAAGGTTACTTGTTTTTTTATATGAGATACCTTACATTTTGCTCTACTTTTTTAGCCTTTGGACTTTTAATATTTCTTGTTGTCTGAGTCATTAACTTTTGTTTGCTCCATTCAACTTTTCAAGATATATGTTGCTTAGGAAAAGTTTTGTACCTCTTGTATTAAGCTATTAATTCTTCCCAGTCTTTCTTCCAAAACTTTTTCTTTTCCAATTCTTTCCCCTAATGTTTTCATTTCATTCATAACTTTTAACATTTTACTTGACTCTTTGCTTTAGTTCTTTGAAAAATTCTAGCTGAACTTATATTTAGCCTGTGTGGGCTTTGCTTATGCTTTTGGAGTCATTCTCTTCCTCTAGGTTTGTCCTCGGGCATCTCTGTCACCATAATAGCACTTTATAATACAAGTCTTTTTTTGGTTTACTCTTTCCTCCAGCCTTACTTTTTGAATTGGGACTTTGCAAGAAATTCTGCAGGGAATTTCTTGGTTTAGTTTAGTCATGATTTGTATTGTCTCGGTACCATGTTGCTACTTTCTCTGGATATTAAGTGCTAGGCTCTCAGGCGACAGACTAGCAAACTTTTAGTGGGCCCAAATTAATCTGGAGAAACATAGCATTCCCCACTTTTGAAAACGGTGTTGACTGAGGCTCCCACAGACATTTAAGGATCATAAATTAACTCCACTACTGTTCCAAGTCCTGTGAGTTGATACTTGCAGAGACATAAACTCCTGATTAGCTGAGACCTTGAAGATCCTGACTGGATAGACTTTGGAACAACAGTTTAAAAGACTAAGTATTAGGTTTTGAATGTTAGGATAAAGATCACCTAGGAGTCTCCAGACACATGGAGAAGCTGGCCCTCCTCAACATGTCCCTTTATTCCCAGTTCCTGTACCCCAAAGATTACTAAGAACAGATTTCCCTGGTAAAATCTTCCCTCCATGATCTCAAAAAGCTCACTTACTCTTAAGCATTGTTTTGTCTGTTCTAATCTGTATAATTTCACTGATTCCGACTTACTATTTCCTTGGATAAATAGGTTTGCTCACTGTCTTGATATTTTTTGTGTACCAAGCATTTGGTAGGAGGGAGTTAAGCTGCCTAAAGTAAGCTAACTGCTAACTTCCCCTTTGGAGCAACTGTGGAAAGCAGCTTTTATTCTCAACCAGGGGTGGAGAACCTGTGGCCTTGAGGCCACATGTGGCCCTCTAGGTCTTCAAGTAAGGCCCTGACTAGATCCAAACTTTACAAAATACATCCCCTTAATAAATGGATTTGTACTGTAAAACTTGGCTTCCACCCAAGGACCTAGAAGGTCACATGTGGCCTTGAGGCCACAGGTTCCCCACCCTTGTTCTAATCCCTTACAAAAGCCTTGTACCCCTACATGACCACAGATATCCCTTTCCCACCTCAACCCCCAGGCTACTGGTAGTGCAGCCACAGCCCTCCCGCCCATAACTCTCATTGCAATAATCCATGTAAGAGGTGATAATGACTAAAGGTACAAGGAGCCAGATTCAAGATATATTTTGAAGACAGATGCAGTAAGATTTGGAAACTAACAAACGGGAGACTGAAAGAATGGTGCCACCTCCAAAAGAACTACGAAAATTTAGAAAGCTGATGGGTGTTGGGGAAAAAATGAATTCAGTTTTCATGTTGAGATGTCTCTGTAACATCCAGTTTGAGATATACAATAGGTTAACTAGTGACAGGGGTCTGAAGCTCAGGGAGGAGAAGCAGAACTGAATATAAAGATGTAAGTCATCTGCATAGGGATCTGTGAAGACCCATGGGTAAATGACCTAATAGAAGTTAAATGATCATAAAATATAGTATTGAAAGAATCAATAAAAAAGGCAGACAATTATGTACAGATATGGCAGTGAATCTCTTTAATCAGAGGAAAGCAGGGCAGCTTCAAAAACAATAAAATAAAATACACATAAACAAAAAAACCTAAACATCTGATTCTCTGAAAAACACATTTCATAATACAATAAATGTTATATGCTTCCTTCCATTTGAGGTGCCAATTTTCATTTAGGACACCTAGAAATAAGGAATAATCAATCAAAAACAAATTCAAATATAATCCAATTAATATAGCTTAGTTTGCTAGATTATCAGGAAAGCCCTACAAAGGTACAAAAGCCAAGGCAAATCAAAGGCTAAGCATCCTATTCTCTGATTTCTACACAGGCTAAAACAAAAATCAGTAATAGCCTTATGGCAGGAAAACAGTTACATGAAGGAAACTTAAGGGTTATGAAAAGGGTGATCCCCCTTGATTTGCCTCACTGATGGAAGCAATGTTTATGGCTGATACTATATACTAAATGTTATTCTTTTTCAGTAAGAGCTGTCTTCTCACCCACTCTGAATGCTTTCCAATTCATTGCCTAGCTGCTGTCTAGAATGGCTCCCTCACGAAAAGCCAGGGAAACACAGGGGACCTATCAATTAGAACTACTTTAACCTCAACAGCTTACTGAAACAACAGCAAGCTTTTACCCAAAAAGAAATCTAAATAAACATGGCCGATAAAAAAGGCACTGATTGCTGTGATGACAACTATTACTGGGCTCCTAGGATTCATTTATTCAAGTGAAAGTGCTATTGTCCTGCAGAGCCCCTGCAGGGCCCTCCTTTTTCCCAAATTTTTGGTGCTATTCTACTTTTGTTGGCAGACAGCAGGATAACTGAAAATAAAATGTCTACATGGCTGTCGTGTTGTAGCTATGAAAAACAATATTTTGTAAGATCAGAAAATAAAAATATTAATAGCTAAATTATATTTTAGTAATACTATAATGGTCTGTAACAATTAATGGCAAAATATTAAAATTGCCTCAAATAACAAAAATGCAATTTCAACCCATCCCTAAAGATTGCTACTAAGCTTGAGGGTCTAAACTGTGCAATAATCAGCAAATGGAAAGCTTTTCACAAACCATTTGGTGACCTAATTCATTATGGAAAAATTTTAATCCATAAAAAATATATTTTATAATGAGAAACTTAAAAAAAGCTCCATTTGCAAATACAATTCATTGTAACTAGATACTTATAAAATATCTCTGAAAAACTTCCAAAGTTATTATCATATAACAATGAAAAATAAATATGACATCAAAACATCTATTAATTTTAAAGGTTTTATAGTAACTACCAGGTATTAAAGAGTGATATTAGGGAAGACAAAAGGGAAGAATGGAACATTTAGAACTGTAACCAAAGTCTATCTTTCCTAATCTTCACCTTTTAATTTGAAGCTTTCCCTATAAGAGTGGTAAAAGGAATCAATTCAAGTTGAACATCTTGGTAGCCCTTCAAGAGGACAAACTCCTGCTTTACCTGTTTATAACACAGATACAATTTTGTCTGTCAGAATCACCATACAACTCTGTCCAAAGCATAAACTTAGCTGAAACGTTACATTTGTCTTGCCAGTGTCCTATAGTCAACACGACAACGTTATGACAATAGAAGGAGACACACAGTAACTACAGGAACATAAAACTACAGCAGAGAGAGCCAATTACCTCAGTGGTATAAGTCATATAGGAAAGCAGTTTTAGATGCCAAATAACATGGAACCATACCTTGGAAAGCTTGGATTTTACTTGCTACAGCATGGAGGAGAGATCATAGGCTGTGAAATTTCGAAAGTTCTCACAATGTCCTGATAGAAAAAAATGAACGTTAAAGAAAATGCCATTCAACTTAAAACCAATGTAGAAAGTCAAGATTTAGGAAGCTGAGGACACAATGCTTTTACCTTCCAGTCTTGATAACTCAGTGATATAACGTCTTGGTGCCTGATCTGGGTATTCTGTTGTTCACTTTCCTCATTACCATGGGTAATGGGCTCTGTTAGGTAAGAGAACATTTTCAAAAGGGACTAAATCAGAGGAGTATTTCACCAATAATAGGACTGTAAACTTTACAGGCATTTGTCACTTCTCTTAATTTAAAATGTACTTAACAATTCAGTCCAGTGGCATGGGACATGTCAGTATATTTTCAATTTACTGCAATAACTGAATTTGGGGCAGCTAGGTGGTGCAGTGGAGAGAGAACTGGCCCTGGAGTCAGGAGGACCTGAGTTCAAATCTGGCCTCAGACACTAGTTGTGTAATCCTGGCCAAGCCACTTAATCCCGACTGAGGGTGTCCCCCACCCCCACCCAAAATAACGATTTGAATTTACCTCCCTTTATTTTCAACAGTAATTGGGTATTAGGTAAACAATTATTTTTTTCCCTACAAACATGTTGAGTGCCTATAGAATACATGGTAATACAAAAGGCACTTGGGGTGAAACTAAGGAAGGAGAAAACACTATCATTGATGTTGAGGAATTTATAATATAGTTGGCTAAAACAAGAAAAATTTTAAAGCAGCATATAAATGCAAACAAGAACATACATGAGACTTACATGTATGTGTGGGAGTTTAAAGAAAATTAAATAAAGCAGAGTAATCAGGTTAGCCTTTCTTGAGACATGGGTTTGGAGTTACATATTATAGGAAATAATGGATATGGATTAGTAAAATAAAGAAGAATGAATTCTAAGTAAAGAAAATGGCTTAAGTAAAGCCATGAATCTGAAAATTACTAACATTGCCTAAAGGGGTGGGGCAAAAAAATTGGCCATGATGGAACAAAAGAACTATTCAATCAAATTGAATAGGCAAAGAGAAAACATGCTTAAGGTACAGATTTATTGAGTTAGCGAGTTTCTAGGAAACCATTTTGGCTTAAGTAATAAAAAGACATGATGGAAACTTTGATATAAAGAACTTTGGAGTAGGGGAGACAAGAGGAAGATCAAATGAATTAGACACTTAGACACTGAAAGCTTGAGGTAGGAAGACTTGGACTAAAAGCATTACCTTCATCCAACCTCACCCAAATGAAATTGTGGGGGAAAAAAAGACAGGACTTCATGATAATGAAATTAAAACATATGGGAGGCTTAGCAGACTAGGGGCAGAACACTCCACGCTTACGTGCATAAAGAACTTGGATGACCATAGTTTGATTAAAAACAAAAGTAAAATTAGGAAATGGTGAGTGTTTGGGATAAGATAATGACTGGTTCCATTTTCAACAGGCTAAGTTTCAGGTGGGCAATCCTATGGGCAATTACAAATTTGAGAATGCAGATGGAGAAGAGCAGAGCATCAAGAAATTAGCCCCAACATACTGTAGAGAAAAAGGAAGAAAATTAAAAATTTTGAGGACATTTTACCACCTTTTAGTGGAAGGACATAAGCATTTATATGCATAGAGTCAGTATGTTGCCAAGAACTGTGCTAAGTGTTTGTCTACAAATGTTATCTCATTTGGGCCTCACAACAGCTCTGGATTTTATTTATTTATAATATTACATATAATATAATATATATTTTATATATACTATAATCATTATATATTATTATATAATATTATTATAACATTTATTATTATCTCCATTTATAGTTGAGAAAACTGAAGCAGATAAAGGTTAAGTGACTTGACCAGCGTCAGAGAGCTAATAAAGGTCTGAGGCTGGATTTGAATTCAGTCTTCCTGACTTTAGGCCCTGAGGTCTATTTAGTTATTTTATCCCTCACACTGTAAAGATAATACTAATATGACAAGGTATTTTACCTATAATTATGTTTATTGTTTTTAACTAATCTTATATTTCCAGTTTTCAGCTGTTGTTAAGCATTATATAATAATGAAGTAAAAGTGTAAACCTTGCAATAAAACTCATTTGCTTTGAACAAAATAAAAATTTGTCCTCTTTAATTAAAAAACCAAGTCTCCATAAATAAATTTTTTAAACAGAATCATTACCTATTATTGGCAGTTTATCTTGGTCAAGCCTTATTCTTGCAAAGCCATCCTAAAGTACAAATGTGATACATAATTTTACCACCTGTTAGTGAGACACATCATTTATTTTCAACTCATATCTCCAATGGTAGCAATATGGCATTAGAAAATAGAGGTAACAGTACAAATAAAGGCTAGGAAACAAGATTTTCCTTAACTTCCCTGTCATGTTGTGGCCAGTAATATAAATCTTGATAGTCTGCACTAGAGAGGACCTATACACAAAAATCTATGCCAAGAATAAATACAAAACTTCACCTGCTTCAGTCATGTGTTAAACTCAGCAACATTTGGCAGGCCAAGAATCCAACTTTACAGTAAGAAAAGATTGAGCACTGAAAGCTGTCCAGCAATGAGAAAGCCTGCCTTCAAAAATAGAGGCCTCTCATGAAAACTGGCCAAGCAAGAGATGGATAAAAGGAGGATCTGACTCAAGAGTCAGTGTTTTGTCCATCATAGCGCCAGTCCTTGACAAAATGCTCTGCAAATCATACTTATATTAGGACTTTGCAAAATATATTTATTTATATCTTTGGTTTTTTCATGACCAAAATTTATCCCAGTATCCTCCTCCTCCTCCCTCTCAAAGAGCCAACCATCTAACAAAGAATATTTTTTAACGAAAAAACAGAGGAAACCCTACCCCCCCACGCCCCAGCAGAACTGGTCAATAAAAAGTCTAAAAATATATGCAACGTTCCACACCAATGGACACCCTATCTGTGCAGGAAGTAGGGTAGAGTGATATGTCTTCTCCTATCTCTACTTTGGAGACGTGTTACTTTTAATACTTGCAGGAGGCAGCAGGTGGGTGGGAATACTGCTAACCAGGGGCCCCTTTCGGACTTCCGGGCTTTCCCAGATTCTGATTCTGTGGCTGAACTTGCTTTTATTAGTCTTCTTTCCCAACTGGAGTCCCAGGAAAAAAGACTGTCTAGCTTTTTCTCTTTGCATCCCTAGCACTTAACACAGTGCTTGATACACAGGAAATGCTTTTAAAAATACTTTTCCTTCCTTTCATTCATGCATTTTATGACTCTGACATCTACTCCAGAAAGCTTTGTAGTGGTATAATATAAATATAAATCACGTGATTATAATATAGTATGTATGTTTATACAAGTAATATTATGTTTTCTATTTGAAAGTGGGCACAGTACTACCAATCACAACTCTATCTCCTAACTGCACAATTTCTTTCAGAAATGCAGATTCAGTCTACATCTTTTTAAGGAAAATGTCTTGACACTGGTTCAATGACTAGCTGTATCCAAACTCTTATTATGTTGTTTCAAAATGAATTTTAAAATTTCCAAGCTGCAAACTCATGATATTAATTTATTTTAAACAATTCTATCTTAACAATAACAAAGTAAAACCAATGGTACAGAGAACATGAAACAGTTTATATCTGGGTTAGTTTCTTCTACCTATTTCCATACAAACATTTCCTTTCAAATAGCTAGCAATGATAAGGGTTTCTGCAAAACTGGCTTGAACAATTCTTTTATGTATGTTATTTGTAGCTTTTTTACTTAGAAAAACAGTTGAAAATTTTTTAATTAAGCCTTACCCTTACAATGAAGGAAACATGGAAAATATTTTCCACCGTTCGGGCAAAAGAATTTGGATCAATCACAAAGTCAAAGAAGGATATAGGAGTCTCAGCTATAAATATGGGAAAATAGAAAAGAAAAAGTTACTCTTCACCTAAGTCCACACAACAGCATTCCCCTAAAAGGTGGAAGTGGTATTAACTAAAAAATGGCAACTCATTTTTTGGAAAAATACTTAAAAATCAAATTTTTAATACACTTAAGATAAAAATGAAACACCTTTTACAAGAAAATAATCACTTTACGTAAAATTTGTAACGCTTGCTAAATGCATATTGTTCAAGTTACGAGTTGAAGTCCCACTCACGCTCTTCTCCAAAATAGGTCTGCAGTAATCCCAGGATCCTCTCTACCTCTTTTTCTGTAGCCTCTTGTTGGGACTCCTCCATTTTTTTCACCTGGAAAGTACAAGCAAGTTAGCAAACAGGAATGTTCATCATCACCATCGGACAAAAAGGTTTTACCAGAAACAAGTTGAGTCCCTCAGGTACCTATTCATACTCATGAAACTTCTATAGAATAGAAGACTTGGGGTTTTGGAGGACCACCAGCTCAAAATGAAGCCATGTTAGGGCATGGAAGCCAAAAACACTAATGGTATCTTAAGTTTCCTCAAGAGGAGCATTATATACAAAAGGAGAGAGACGGCAATTTTATCGTATGCAGCCCAGATGACACCACATCTCAAGAGTCATTTCTAGATTTCAGTACCACATTTTGAGGAGGACTCCTGACAAAATGAAGCACTCTAAAGGGGCAACCAAGTGGGTGAGTGCACAGGAAACCAGAGGACTTGAGGGTAACTTGATGTACTAAATCTATTCAGCCAGTGGCATATAATATAACCGTCTTCGAATGTCAGAAACAACTGCCAAATACAAGCATGATTAGACTTGTTATGTTTAGTTCCAAGGGGTACATCTAGGACCTATCTGTAGAAAGTGCAAAGAGGTAAATTTTAACTTGATATAAAAAACAAAACAAAATTTCCTAATAATTAGAGTTGTCCTAAAGTGGAATGAGTTGCCTTAAAAAGCAATACTCTATCACTGCAAGTTTTCAAATGACTATTTATATGATCGAATCTAAGGAATATTGAAGGAGATTCCTATCCTGGTACAGGCTGGACTAAGTTATCTCTGAGGTTCCTTTATGATTGTCTAGTCTTCCTAGCTGAAAACCACGTATTTACCAGGTAGCAGCAAGGATGACATCCAAGCATAAATTCGTCAAATACCATAAATATTACATTTAAAAGGATAAATGTAAACTTTCCGTTTCTAGTAAAAGAATTTGAAAAAACTTATCCCTTCTACTAATAGAAGAAAACAATAAAGTTAACAAAAACATTTCTTAGAATGGTTACAGAAGAGATAACTGGTAACTGAATTCCAAAATGAATCAAAACAAAGTCCCATTAAAAAAACAAGCAACAAAATATAAGAATGATAGAAAATCACAAGAAAAACATAGTTCCAAAAATGCATCCCATTTTCCTATCTCACGACCTCCCTCCGATAATGTCTTTGAAACTTCTAAAGATGGCTGACTATTATGTTTAAATATAAAAACAATATTGACTGCAAGAAGCAAACCTCGGCAGGCATGGCCCTTTCTTCTTCTTTCTTATCTTTTCTTCTCTGACGTTCATTCCGTGGCTTTGGCACAGGAGGATCAGTCTTGAATGAACCAAACCTAATTAGAATGAGAAAAAACCTATCTGTTCAAGAAAGCTCTGATTTACCAAAGTCATTAGGTGACTCCTGCTCAACATGGTATGATGGAAAGAGCACTTCTCTTGGAGGCCTTATATCCAAGATACATAAAGAATTAACTCAAAACTATAAGAACAAAAGCCATTCCTCAACTGACAAATGGTCAAAGGATAGGAACAGACAGTTTTCAAAGGGAAAGCCAAACAATCCTATGAATAAATGCTCTAAATCATTATTAATTAGAGAAATGCAATTATAGCAACTCTGAAGTTCTACATCATACCCATCAGACTGGCAAAGTTGACAAAAAAATTGTTAGAGGGGCTGCAGGAAAATGATACATTAATGCAATATTGGCACAGCCATGAGTTTATCTAAAAAAAATCATTAAATTATGCATGTCCTCTGACCTAGCTAAACCACTTAGGTCTACACCCCAAAAATATGAAAGAAATTTTTAAAAGACCCACACATATAAAAATATTTGGTTTGTTTTTTTTTTGAGGAGGGAAGGCAGAGCAATTGGGGTTAAGTGACTTGCCCAAAGTCACACAGCTAGTAAGTGTATCAAGTGTCTGAGGTCGGATCCGAACTCAGGTCCTCTTGACTCCTGGGCCAGTGCTCTACTCACTGCGCTACCTAGCTGCCCCTATAAGAATATTTATAATAGCTCTTTTTAGTAGTAGCAAAAAAAGTAGAAGCTATGAGGATACCCATCTATTGGATACTGCTAAATAAATCATGGTATACAAATTCTTATTGTCATAAGAAGTGACAAAATAGAGGGTTTCCAAGAAAACTGGGAGAACCTAAATAAAAAATGCATAGTAATGTGAGAACTAGAAGAATTATTTATATAGTAACATTATTTAAAAAATAATGTTAAAAGACAAGATCTCTGACCAATGTAATGACAAATCACAATTCCAGAGGACTGAAGATGAAGCATGCTACCCACCTCTTGACAGAGAGGTGACAGATTCAGGATGCAGACTGAGATATACATTTTTGGACATGACCAATGCAGGAATTTGCTTTGTCTAACTATGCTTGTTATAAGGGGTTTCCTTTTTTTTTTCTTGTTCATTTAGGAGGGAGAGAAAATACATGTTTGTTAATCGAAAAAAAATTTTAAGTGCTTTATGAAGTTCATCTATACTCATGCTAAATATAATATTATCTCTAAAACAGAGAACAACTTGTCAGATATCAACCCCTCTGCCAGGCCCCAAATAAACTTACAAAAAGTGGAATGTTGGAGCAAACTTTAAGTATTTTATTGATATTATTCCTACTCTGAGCCAGGAATCTTCAGGTAAGAATCCAATAAGAAGACATTCTTCCTCACTATCACTTTCTTCTACTTCAAGACGATTTAGGCCCATATACTTAAGCTGAAATGATAGAGGGAAAAGTCTTAATTTAGTCAAATGCCATCATTTACTAGATGAAAACCATTCCTAAACCTCCCAGTTAAATGGTCAGAAACTATATCATATCTCTGGGCTACACACAGCTACAACACAGCAGCTAAGTAAGTTTATGAGCAGCCATGAAATAAATTGTATGTTCCATGTAAAGGAAAGCTTACATCTTGAACCTAAAGAAAAATTACCCAGCTAAGTTATAAACTCTTGGTAAGAAAGTATGATGGTCTAACTCTTCAGCTTCTTAAGTGCTATTTTCCAGCAGCACAATGTGTACTAGACCTTTTTGTACATGTCTACAAACAGTTTTTTGGAAATAGCCACAAAATTTTACAAGCTCAAATTTAAATCAACTTCTATATATGTGATACATGCAAAACACTTTTCTGTCCTCAGAACAGAGATTATGGTATTGTTGGAAGAGCCACACATGCAAGTGGCCATTTTTAATTAGGCCAGTGACACAGTCATGAAATTCGAAGATTACTTAAATTAGAAAAAAAAATATTTAAAAAAAGGAATATTTAAAATATGCTATTCACCACCCAAATTTTATTAAAACAGAATTCTTGAAATATATGGCACATTAATAAACAAAAATTAACTGAACAGTATACATCATGATACTAAGCACTGAGGAGGAGAGCTTAAAGTATCTTAAATGAAAAGTCAAAATGGTATCAAAGTCATTGATGTAAAGGCAGTCATAATCACTTCTTTGCTAATACAAGAAAACTAAAGATATCACATTACATTTGAATTAGGATCATGAAAGGGCATTATTTAATTTTCTAGATGCTGTTAAGAAAAGGTTTACAGTATCTGGGAGATAGGACCAGAACCCTGCGGTCATGTTAATCTATAAACTCCTCCCTACTTGGAACTTCATTTGCCTTATAGCCCATTAATTCCTTCCTGCTACTCCTCAAATCCCTGAGACTCTGAATCACAATCTGCCCAGGCAAAAATCCCCCAATCACAATCCAGCTTAGTGCTCTCTCTTTTCAAAGTTCCTTCACTACTTGGTCTACCGTTTCCACTCCATCACCTAGAATCCTTACTCTATCATTAAAAAATAACTTTTCATTCTCCGCCTCTACCACCATCTTTTGGCAATAACTTAAACCCTATCCTTTACCATCTTCTACAACACCAACAGATTTCTCTCATGTCTTGGATACACAGGGCCAGCAAGAGAAGCAATACTCATTGCTCCCCACTGCCTACACTCAATAAGCAATTTCAGGTCCTATGAAGTCCACACTTTCCAATTATATCATCTGGTCCACAGCCTCAGCTACCAATCTCTATCACATCCCAGAAATCTCTTCTTTCTTAAAGATCACTTTCAGCCCTGGAATTCATACCTTGGAAATACCCTCAGTTCCTCTCTCTGAACCTCTCCCAGAACCTCCATTTCAGGAGGCGGCTCAGAGCAGCCATCATTTCATTTCTCTCCAGGGTGAAAACCTGGACTCCTCTACCATGCCCCCACAAAGGTACCTTCCTCTCCCTCTGCCCCCATCCTTACTTCCTTTTCAGTTCCCTCTTCTGTGTTGTCTTCACCCTTTAGAATGTGAGCGCCTTGAAGGCAGGGACTGTCTATCTTTCTGCTTGTATTTGTGGTCCTAGTATTTAATACAGTGCCTGGAATGTAAGAGTTTTTAATGTTTGTGGACTAACTGGTTTATTTCTGATCCATATTTTCCAACATTTTTCATCATCTTGACCTAGTCCTACCATGACATTTATGTTTTACCAAGTATCCAAATATATATTAAGACCTTCAAAATTAAATCAAATCCTTTGGACAATTTCTTACCTCTTTATCCTGTGCAACGACTATTTGTACATGATAGGCAATTATTTTCATGGTACTTTTTGCAAATAATTATCAGAAGTATTATAACATGCAATGACCAATGAGTGGCCTAATGAGAATTTAGTATCTTTGGATGCACAATAAAACCGAGTCCTCTATTTACCTCACTCCAAGGGGAAGTTGTGAGCCATCCTTCCTTTTAGTTATATTTCATTTTGCCTTCTATTTTCATGTATTTCAAGGATATCAAGATTTATACTATTCAGTTCCTCCAGTAGTATGTCCACTTATTGGTCACCAGATAAGACATTCATCTTGAGTACCAGCAATATATCTAATTAACTATTCATTATGTATGACCAGACTATTCCTCAAAGACCTACCCTTGCTTCACTGTGGCATAAAGGTGCCCCAGGGCTTTCAAAGGTTATGCCAACAGAGTATAAGCTCTGGTTGGTTTAGATGTGGGAAAGGCTTCAAGTTCAGTCCTGCCAACAGAATGAGTAGGTGCTTTCTGAGGACCAGTCTAGCTAAGCATAGAAAGGCTCATCATTAGTAGGCTGGCCCCTTGGCAATGATTTCTTTAGTTATGGAAATTCATGAAACAAAGAAAAAAATATAAAACAGTCTTCAGTACCATGCTTTCCCCTTCAGGTTCTACAGTGATAGGGTGAGAGTGGTAAAAAGGGGGCAGAATGTACTAAGAATCCATATTTAAACTGTCTATAAACTTTAACTTAGCAGTCTGTTCAGTAGTAGACACTCTTTTGAAACAAGCCAATCTTATTAACAACCTATTTAAAATAGTAAGATCAGAGCAGAGAACTACCCAGACTTGATTTCAATTTTGCCCTACTATAAAAGAAAGAAATAAAAATTCCAAATAACCTTTTGAATTCAGTCAGCCTCAATTTCACAAAGAACAAAAGAAAATCTTATAGTTTTGAAAGAAAGAGACCATCAAACATTATGGTAAAGCGAAATATACACCTCTATGATTACAAATAAATGTCTAATACCCAAGTCATTGTTTCATACCTATCTACTAGCTCCATGCTTGATTCCAACACAAGGGAAATGGAGTATTAACATATAAAGTTGGGGTAGGAGGCCATTTAAAACCCATTTCAAAATCTAGTAAAGTGAGACAAGGGTTCTTAAAATTCAGTAGCTTTGAACTTACTAAATCTTCAGTATACGATGTTGGATCAAATAAGGTCATATCAGAATGCAACTGATTTGCTTTTTCTTTACCCAAGTCTGAAGCCAACACAAGAAACTGGGCATCTAGGGCTGCTTCTCTGGCTTGGGACACTGTTCAAAAAGGGAGAAATGTTATCAAGATATGATAAAACAGTCAAAGTGCCTAAGTTCAATATATCAGTCATGAGAATACACCTGCAATTAATGAACTGCTAACCTCACAAACTGAAAATGGCCCTTCCCCTAACTGGGCATTCCATCCCCCTCCGAACAAGGCTATAACTCTGTCTAGAACATGTTCCCGCTTCATTTCTATCTTTTGGAATCCTTCCGCTGAGGCTCAACCCAGGAGTCATTTCCTTCATGAAGCCTTACTTGATTCTCTCAGTCATCGGTGTTCTCTTCCTGAAGATCAAAACTCTATACCTAGGAAAAATGCTAGAGACCATTTAGTCTAGCTAGCCCCTCATTTTACACCTGAGGAAACTGAGGCCTTGAGGCTCAATATCCTATAGGTAAGACTTGTCAAAGGTTGGATTTGAACCCAGGTTCTCTGTGTCCAGAGCCAGTATCCTTTTCACTATACTCTGCTGCCTTTTAAATGACTTTCTGTTTACTGGTATACATGGTGTTTAAACTCCCTGAAGGGATTTTTTCATTTTTATTTCAACATGCTTATCATTTCATACACTGTCTTATGCAGAACAGATGTTTAACCATTTTTTGAACTAAATTTACTAAAACAGAACTCTCACCTCTTTACCAAAACAAAGTTCTTTTCCTCTTTTCCCTATTTCTGTTAATGTTATTATTTTCCCAGTCATTAAGGCCTGTAGACAGGAAGACTCATCTTCCTGAATTCAAATGTAGCCTCAGACACCTACTAGCTGTATGACCCTGGGTAAGTCACTTAATCCTGTTTGCCTCAGGTTCCTCATCTGTAAAATGAGCTGGAGAAGGAAATGGCAAAACGCTCCAGTATCTTTGCCATGAAAATCCCAAATGGGGTCACAAAGAGTTGAATACACTGAACGAAATGAACAACACCTCTGATTATCTTCTCCTCCCCTTTATCCAATCATGATTATTACCATTAATAAACATGCACTGAGTAACTACTGTAGAGCAATAATACTAGGTGATGTGAATACAAAAAGGAAGACGCCTCAATCAATGTCAGGTGAATGGCTGAAGAGACCATAGAACAGGAAAGTACTGGGATGTTATTGTACTGTTAGAAATGATGACTATGAAGAACTCATAAAACCTTGTAAAGAGATGTATGAAATGATGAAGAGCAAAGTAAGCAGAACCAAGAGAATGCAGAAAATGACAAAGGAAAACCATACTTAAAGATATTACAACTCAGATAAATAAAAGAACCAATCCCTCCTTACAAAGCTCTCCATGTCACAAACTTGATATCAACAATTTAAATCTAGCTATAAGCGAATCAATTTGAGTCATCCTAACATTCCTGGTTACGTTTAAAAGTAGGCATTATGTCTATCACTTACCTCTGTTAAACAGCTGGTTGGCTTGTTCAAGTGCATCTGTTAATTTGTTGCTTTTTGAACTCAACATATCTTCTCGTTGCTCTGTTTTAAAAATACATACTTTAGAAAATCAAAACTTTAACTAATACATCATTAACAAAATGCAACACAACAGCAAGTATTTCCAAAGGTCCTGCTCCCATATTTTAGGGAATTATCATGAAAAAAGTACACATAAGGATAAAGGTAGTTTATTGCCTTAAAAGAGCCTGGAATCCTTACACTTTATATCCCCAACCCCTTGGTTTTTTCCATACCTCATAAGCTCCCCTTTATACAACTAACCTACAGAAAGAAGGTTGGGTATAGTGTTAAGAGGCCTGGATCTGGAGTCAGAAGAACTGAGTTCTAATCCAAGTCTTGTGATACTGGTCAAGTTACTCACCCTCTGCCTCAGTTTCTACAAATGTAAAATGGGAACAAAGTTGCTCTAGGAATACTTGGGGAAAAAAAACATTTAAGGCATGATTTGCATGTGGTCTAGACTTGTGAGATTCCATTGGGGTACGGAACTCACCAGCAAAGAAACTCCCTCTATCAATGCAGACTAGCAATTGTTCTGCAGCTTTTAATCTTAGAGTTACCTGGGACACTGAGAGTGACTTGGTCAGGGTCACACAGCCTGCATGTATCAGAGATAGGATGTGAAACCAGTCTTCCAGTCTCAGATTCAGCTCTGTCCATTCTCCCCTGCTGCATATGGTGGGCCATTAACATTTCAACTGATTCATGATTATTATGATTAAATAAACAACACCATGATCTTTAAACAGTCTTAAAAAGAAAACTTTGTAAAGTACAAAGTCTACGTCAAAGTATTCCAGAGCAGGAAAGTTCCCCTGACATGGTCGATGCCAGCTTCTCCATCCCAGGAATGAAAAAACGGGGATGCAGAAGGGTGTGTGACTGGTCCAAGACCACATGAAGTACGACCTGCAGCCAGGCTTACCTTCTCTCCCCCGAGCCAACTCAGCCCTCTCACAGTGTTCTACTATTCCACACTCTCATTTCTGTCTTTTTGGTGGTTGTTTTCTGAGATGCCACCACCACACACCCTTTGTTGCCTTTCTTTTAAAAGCAACCTTGAAAGTTGCTAGGATCAAATTCAGGCTGAGGTATAGGCAACCGAAATTGAGGAAGAAAGGCAGAACAAAAATAGCAGTTCACGTTTATAAAGGTGCTTTATTCAATGGTCCCTGTGAAGCAGTCAAGTATCAACTCCATTTCAGATCAGAACAGTCAAGTTAGCAAGCATTTATTAAGTGCCTACTATGGGCTAGGTACTGGGCTAAGCCTGGATCTAGTCTTTAGTCCAAGCACCATTGCTATTTTAGAGACGAGAAAACAGGCTCAGAGACATGAAGTGTCTCGTCCAGGATGATGTAGCTACAGAGTTCAAATCCGTGTAGCTGTGTGACCCTGGCTAACGCCTGCCTGTTTGCTCATCAGTAATATGGGGACGATAGCACAGTATTATGAAAACCATATGAGATTTTGGTTTGTAAAGCGCTTTGCAAACCTTAAAAGGCACAAATTAAATGTGTGCTACTATTAATCATTATTGTGATTCAGTAGCTGTAAAGATGACACGTGATGATGGTTTGCAAAGCACTCTGAGCACAAATTAAAAGGTGCTAATTAAATGTATGTTATTGAATACCCACTATTATTGTGAGTCAGGGTAGGGGCTGGCTATTCAGCCCACTGTACAAATGACGGGCAGCTAGGTGGCGAAAGAGGTAGAGAGCTGGAGTTAGGTGATCAAATCTAGCCTAGCTGTATGACCCTTGGCCAGTCACTTCACTTGCGAGCCTCAGCTTCCTCCTACATAAAACGGAGATGAAAAGCCGCCTCCCCTCATCCCCCCGAGGGGTTGTGAGGATCAAGTGACACCTCATGGTAAAGCGCTCCTCCGCACACAGTGGGAGGTACACAGTGGGAAGCACACAGCGAGAGGCAGAGAAAGGGCTCTTCGTAGAGAAGGCACAGCCGGAGGTCAGAGGCAGGGAGCGCCCCCAGTACCGCCGGCGGAAGGAGGCCGCCCCGCCCCTCTCCCCTGTCCCGCCCCTCTCCCCCGGCTCACGCTGAACGTTATGGATGAGCTCCCGGTACTGGTGGCGGATCAGGCGCCGCTTGCCGTCGTCGCCCTCCATCTCGAAGTTCGGCTCTGAGCCACCGGGAGCCGGGCAGGGCTCGTCCTCCGCCGCCGCGAAACCATCGCCCCGGTCGTCGATGCCCTGGCTTCGCTGCGGGGTCCGACAGCCGCTCGCTTCTCGCGGGGCGAGGGGGAGCGAATCCCGCTGGCGGCTGGTGCCCGCCTGGGGCGTGCCGCGGTTGTAGTTGCCTAACATGGCCCTAGACCCGCTGTTTGTTCACGGAGAAGAGTAACTGTTAGCAACCTTCGAGGGGAAAGGGGGAGGGGAGGAAGATAGGCTGCTGCGCGTGCGCAGCATCGCCCAGTGGCTTCCCAGCTTTAGATAATTTCTTTTCCTGCTTCTAATTAATGGAAGGCGGACGGTGGCTCAGCAGGCACAAAACGCGTTTGGTTTATAAACGGAATCTATGGATGCAACCACTTGTGGGGGAGGGTTGTCTCTGCTTTACCACGCCAGCCGTTCTTAGCCATTTTGTGTGTCCTGGAGGCATTGTGGCGAAGCCTATGAACCCCTTCTCAGGATAATGTTTTCAAATGCATAAGATTGCAACAGAAGCCAACTCTACTGAAATACAGTTACGAGAATATTTTTAAAAAACAATTTCACAGGCCCCTGATGAAGAATCTCTGCAGGGGGTGAGGAGTTTGCAGGTTACACCCCCCCCCATGCAGACACCCCAGGCTGGTGGTTTCCATATTTTGCTTAGGAACGCTCCTGTCATTTTTTATGCTGTCGCTTTTCATAAAACAATATATGAAAATACAACAATTTCTATATTTTGTTTAAATAAAATTAAAGATTTATTGCAATTCTTATATAACACAAATCTTAAATGTACAATAAAATTGTGGCACACAGCTGATTGAATCCTTTATGTATGTATCAGTATCCATACAGTTATAATTTCATAACAAAAGAAAAAAGATTTTAACGCAATTAATGGGCAGCTTGTTTTTCGGTTAAAAAAAAAACACAAAACTTGGTATTATTGGTGATATTGCTACTAGTAAAATTTTTTCCAGGAACTTCTGTAGTGATATCTTGTCACTGAAACAAATTGTAGCAGAAAACCCTATTTCACATGAATAAGAAGTTACAAAAAGCAGAAAATTTGTATTGCTTTGTTTAATGTACTAGATAATTCTTTATTCACCCATTGCCAAAACATAAGATTTCAGTAGCTCTTGTTCTGATGGAGTAAGAACAAATGTATCCTCTTTGTAAACAGCAAATGATTTCATTATCCATTATTTTCGTCCACTAGTATTAAGAAATCCTGAAGTCTTTAAAATAAAATATATTGTTTCTTCATATTGGTCAAATGATTAATAAGAGATTAATAAGTTGGTGCTTTATTAGTTTCATTTGCAAGGCAGGATTTTAAAATTGGGAAACATAAAAATATCATTTCATAAATTTATTTCCATAGCTCTGTTTTGTTGTTCAGTCATGTATGACTGTTCCTGACACCATTTGTGGTTTTCTTTGCAAAAATACTATAGTGGCTTGCCATTTCTTTCTCTGGCTTATTTTGCAGATAAGGAAACTGAGGCAAAAAGTGTTAAGTGACTTGCCCAGAGTCACACACCTAGGAGGTATCTGAGGCTGGATTTGAACACAGGAAAATGAGTCTTCCTGACTCTATACACTATGCCACATATTTTTTTTTTTAGGAAATAATTTTTTTTTAATGTATTTAGTTTTCAGCGTTGATTTTTACAAGAGTTTGAATTACAAATTTTCTCCCCATTTCTACCCTCGCCCCCACTCCAAGATGGCATATATTCTGGTGGCCCTGTTCCCCAGTCAGCCCTCCCTTCTGTCACCCCACACCCCTCCCATCCCCTTTTCCCTTCCTTTCTTGTAGGGCAAGATAAATTTCTACGCCCCATTGCCTGTGTATCTTATTTTCTAGTTGCATGCAAAAACTTTTTTTTTTTGTTTTCGAACATCTGTTTTTAAAACTTTGAGTTCCAAATTCTCTCCCCTCTTCCCTTCCCACCCACCGTCCCTAAGAAGTCAAGCAATTCAACATAGGCCACATGTGTATCATTACATATAACCCTTCCACAATGCTCATGTTGTGAAAGACTAACTATATTTTGCTCCTTCCTAACCTATCCCCCTTTATTGAATTTTCTCCGTTGACCCTGTCCCCTTTTGAAAGTGTTTGTTTTTGATTGCCTCCACCCCCATCTGCCCTCCCTTCTATCATCCCCCCCACTTTTTTTTTAATCTTCTTCCTTCTTCTTTCCTGTGGGGTAAGATACCCAATTGAATATGTATGGTATTCCCTCCTCAGGTCAAATATGATGAGAGCAAGATTCACTCATTCCCCCCTCACCTGCCTTCTCTTCTCTTCCTACAGAACTGCTTTTTCTTGCCACTTTTATGCAAGATAATTTACCCCATTCTATCTCTCCCTATCTCCCTCTCTCAATATATTCCTCTCTCATCCCTTAATTTGATTTTATTTCTTTTAGATATCTTCCCTTCATCTTCAACTCACCCTGTGCCCACTCTCTCTCTCTCTCTCTCTCTCTCTCTCTCTCTCTCTCTCTCTCTCCATATATATATGTATATATATATATACACATACATACATACATACACATTCACTTATACATAAACATATATATATATACGCATATTCCCTTCAGCTACCTTAATACTGAGGTCTCATGAATCATACACATCATCTTTCCATGTAGGAATGTCAACAAAACAGTTCAACTTTAGTAAGTCCCTTGCAATTTCTTTTTCTTGTTCTTTTTCTTGATTGCCTTTTCATGCTTCTCTTGATTCTTGTGTTTGAAAGTCAAATTTTCTATTCAGCTCTGGTCTTTTCACTGAGAAAGCTTGAAAGTCCTCTATTTTATTGAAAATCCATATTTTGCCTTGGAACATGATACTCAGTTTTGCTGGGTAGGTGATTCTAGGTTTTAATCCTAGCTCCATTGACCTCCAGAATATCGTATTCCAAGCCCTTCGATCTCTTAATGTAGAAGCTGCCAGATCTTGGATTATTCTGATTATGTTTCCACAATACTCACATTGTTTCTTTCTGGCTGCTTGCAGTATTCTCTCCTTGATCTGGGAGCTCTGGAGTTTGGCAACAACATTCCTAGGAGATTTCTTTTTGGGATCTATTTGAGGAGGCGATCTGTGGATTCTTTCAATTTCTATTTTGCCCTGTGGCTCTAGAATATCAGGGCAGTTCTCCTTGATAATTTCTTGAAAGATGATATCTAGGCTCTTTTTTTGATCATGACTTTCAGGTAGTCCGATAATTTTTAAATTATCTCTCCTGGATCTATTTTCCAGGTCAGTGATTTTTCCAATGAGATATTTCACATTGTCTTCCATTTTTTCATTCCTTTGGTTCTGTTTTATAATATCTTGATTTCTCATCAAGTCACTAGCTTTCACTTGCTCCAATCTAATTTTTAAAGTAGTATTTTCTTCAGTGGTCTTTTGGACCTCCTTTTCCATTTGGCTGATTCTGCCTTTCAAGGCATTCTTCTCCTCATTGGCTTTTTGGAGCTGTTTTGCCATTTGAGTTAGTCTATTTTTTAAGGTGTTGTTTTCTTCAGTATATTTTTCAATATTTTTTTGGGTCTCCTTTAGCAAGTCATTGACTTGTTTTTCATGGTTTTCTCACATCCTTCTCATTTCTCTTCCCAATTTTTCCTCTACTTCTCTAACTTGCTTTTCCAAATCCTTTTTGAGCTCTTCCATAGCCTGGGACCAGTTCATGTTTTTCTTGGAGGCTTTTGTTGTAGGCTCTTTGACTTTGTTAACTTCTTCTGTCTGTATGTTTTGGTCTTCTTTGTCACCAAAGAAAGAATCCAAAGTTTGAGACTGAATCTAGGTGCGTTTTTGCTGCCTGGCCATATTCCCAGCCAACTAACTTGACCCTTGAGTTTTTCAGTGGGGTATGACTGCTTGTAGAGTTTAGAGAACTATGTTCCACACTTGGGGGGATGCGCCAGCTCTGCCACACCAGCACTGCTCCTTCCCCAAGAACCCCCAACCCGGACTGGACTTAGATCTTCAACAGGCTCTTCACTCCTGCTCTGATCCACCACTTAATTCCTCCCACCAGGTGGGCCTGGGGCCAGAAGCAACTGCAGCTGTAGTTCTGTAGCTGCCCTACCTCCGTTGCTCCCAGGGCAGTAGCCGAACCACGAACTCCTTCCACTCCTGCAGCTTTTCCCACTAACTTTCTCTGTTGTCTTTGGTGTTTCTGGGTTTAGAACTCGGGTAACTGCTGCAGCTCACTTATTCAGGGCTCTAGGGCATGCTCCACCTGATTTCTGGTCTGGTTGGTCCACGCCGATCATGCTGGGGTCTGCTCCGCTCCCAGCTCCATGCGGGATAGACCTCACCCAGAGACCATCCAGGCTGTCCTGGGCTGAAGCCCTGCTTCCCTCTGCTGTTTTGTGGGTTCTGCAGTTCTAGAATTGGTTCAGAGCCATTTTTATAGGTTTTTGGAGGGACTCGGTGGGCTGGTCCCCACTTTCTAGCCGCCATCTTGGCTCCACCCCACCACTATGCCACATATTAAAGTGCTGCAGTGTACAGTAGTTTTTGGTTCTGTCTGACTCTTCATGACCCCATTTTTGGGTTTTCTTGGCAAATATACTGGAGTGGTTTGCCATTTCCTTCTCTAGCTTATTTTACCTATGAGCGAAGTGAGGCAAACAAGGTTTAGTGACTTGCCCAGGGTCACACAGATAGTGAGTCTTCCTGACTGTAGGCCTGGTGGTCAACATGTTATGGTTTGGAGTGCTGGGAACCCCAAAATACAAGGGTACAGGGGTCTGCGTAAAAGAATTCCACCTCTCAAGCCTTATTTCAGTCAAAGTAGCAAGGTTTATTTGTGAGCCCATAGAAGTGGGCTGGATTCTAAGTGAATCTTTGAAATTTAATGGCAGTAAAATTGGTACTTATATACTAGAAAAGAGTGAGAAGATCTGGATGGGATTAAGGAGTGGTAAATAGCCTGGGGTGGTCCAGGTGCAGATAATGAAGGTAGTTAAGTGGTGGGAGAGCCACAGTGAAAGGGCAGTTAAAAGGATTATTGAGCTTCTAGGTGGAATGAGATGGGCCAGAAGCCTCAGACCAAAGCCAAGGACTGGGCTGTGTGGGAAAGTTCAGGGAAACTGCTTCCTGCTGGCAAGGGCCGTAGCTTTCAAAGACGTGGTCTCTTTCTTTCAGACGTCCAGGTCTCATCACCCCATCATATCCACCATACCACCTAGCTGTCCAAATGTTTCATAAGTGTCAGTAATTGTATTCTTCTAGATTGAAATACGAATTGGAGGACCTTACATTGATTCACTTATGAGTATAGTTTTTCAAAAATATTCACCAAATAGCATGTTTCAGGAGAATATTTTTGTCATAGAATGAATCTGTTGTATCTATATCATCACTAAAGAAAAATGGTAATTTCTCCTCTTAGCTCAAACATTCTTTGAAGTACTTTAACATAAGAAAGCCAAGAGTATTTTAGAGCAACATAGAAGTTACCTGTGCTCTGCTCCCATGTTGTCCCACAATTTATAAAATCCTTTTAATGGACTTATTAATAAAGTTGATTACTTTTGTTACAACTTGAAAAAGTACATGTAGCTTCTCATTCATATTTCTCAATACAGTGAAACATAGGTAACACTCCCTCTGGACCAATTTCCTAGCTTGCACTTATACATTGTTTGTTTCCTCAGAGGGAAGACAATATTCTCAGATTCTAGAGGTACCTGGTGTATCCGCGTTCCTAAAAGAGCCCATTGGTGAGCTTTCCTTCAATAGCTGGTAGACACAAATAGCTCATACCAAAAGCATTCACTAAGATGGCACAGTAAAAGCAATAGTTACAAAACATTCCCCTACACAAACCTGTGGTACACCTCCCACAATTACACACAGAACCTGTTTGAAGGATGAGAACAAACTACATAGTAAGATATACACATGGGGACTATATGTAGGCAGGAAAACTCATGACTCTTGTGATGCATGGATCTGAGGTCTTTTTCATCTTTGTGGAGTCTGCTAGAGAAAACACCTCTGCTGGGTGAGCCGCTCCATCGGGTTTCCTGGGTCTGTTCCTCTACATTGCTAAACTCTCAAATTACAAATCTAATTCTCCCTTGATCCATAGTTAGCTTCCTTCTTTGCTGCCAGGGATCTAACTTATTGAAGCTGTTTCCTGATTAGAATGGTTCTCCTTTCTATGTCTCCATTGAGAGTGGTTGTCTCTGCTACTTACTGGGACTTGCTGGGTTAGTTCCTGTCGTATGCTTTAGATACACCAGCATTCTATGGATGCAACATCCATAATTCGTTATGGAAGAATCCGTTATACTCAAAATGGGCCCAGTAGTACAACAGATGGACCTACTCAAACATTCAATCATGCTGAAGTTACCTCAAAGAAACTAGCCTCACTGGTAAAGGAAATACCAGAAAAATGCCTGTCCAAATATAGTCCAAAACAAAAAAAAAAATGTTAAATTTTCTCCACTGAACCTCTGAAAACCTGCAGTGTCCAAAGGGAATCCTGGATGGAGGATCTCTCCAATGTACACATGAAAATGCATAGTGAAAACAAGTACATCCTGGATGAAGCCCCCATAGTGTAGCCTGATGAGCTGATGCTTTCTGATATAGGTGCAAGAGTCAAAAAGCATTTATTAAGCGCTTACTATGTGCCAAGGAAAGACAAAAACAGTTCCTGCCCTCTAGTATTCATTTCACATTCTAATATGGGAGTCAGCATGTAAATGACTCTGTATGTGTGTGTGTGCTCAAGAAGTGCTGGGGATACAAAAAGAGGCAAAAGACAGGAAGCTCAGGGAGCTCACAATCTAAAAGGAAAGACAGTAAGTTAAAAAAATATGCACAAGCAACCTATATACATGATAAATAGTCATTTAATAAATGTTTTTTGACTATGTTGAAGTTCCCTAGTATGAGAATAGGAATTTTAGTGAAGATAAAGACTGAGCCAGGCACTGAACTCATTGAGGAAGGAAAATGTCCTGGAGGTCTATAGATAGCAATAAAGACCTGGATTGTATAATAGAAAGATAGCATAGACTAGATAGCATAAGCCTCAAGGGAGAACTTGGCAGAGGCCGCAATGGAAAGGGAAGATCTGGAGTGGGACATTGCACAGCAAGCGTCGAGATGAATAGAGCAAGGGAGTGGGTTTGTGCACTCCACAACGCTCCTCACTTGAACCTTTTAGGAGGCCGGAAGAGGTGTGGCCAATTATTACCCAGCCAATGATTTTGCTGCATCCAATTCAATCAAAGAAAAACTTATTCATGTTTCATAAAGGGACATAGACACATCTTTAATAGTTAATTTAGTACCTTGTTGTCTGGTCATTATTTTCTATATTTCCTATATCTACTAATGGATTGAGAAAAAGACATTAGTTGTATAAAAATTAGCTACCTATGCAATGCAATGTATATAAATTGTATAAGCGGCCAAATTTTAGTCTAATGATCATCAACCTGCTTTCATCCTTGCCTCAACTGGAGCTCCATTAGTGCAGAGTCCAAGATTTTAATTTCTCAATTAATTGATCATAAAGTCTTCAGACATACAGTCAATTATCTTTCTCACCATGGTATCCCCAAGTAAAACCATTCAAAGTTACTTTGCATACAATGAGACAAGCATCATTTTGACAATCAGAACTGCAGGGGGAATCAGTGTTTCATCTATCAAATGGGACGTTTTACATTTAGCAATTCTGTAAGTAACGTCATATGATGCAGACAGTCATTCTAATGTGTTTATGTGGTTTTATAAAACGTTTGGTTTTGTTATTAGAAGCCTTTATTCTGGAAAAAAAAAATGTCCTTACATTGCCAATGTATTATGTGCAAATAAACTTTGAACTTGCTATTTCAATTTATTAGATTTTATGCCATCTGCAGCTATAGCATTCATACAAAGCAATCATAGTAGTCTATATTTTCTATCAATAATGGTACATGTGAATCCAAGGGACAATTACAGTAGACTATATTTTTAAAATTTGTTCTCAAGGTTTTTTTTCAGTTGTATCCAACTCTTCATGACTCCACTTGGCAAAGATACTGGAGTGGTTTGTCATTTTCTTCTCCAGGTCATTTTACAGATGAGGAAACTGAAGCAAACAGGATTAAGTGACTTGCCCAGGGTCATACAGCTAGTAAGTGTCTGGGCAGGATTTGAAGTCAGATCTTCCTTACTTCTGGCCCCACGCTCCATCCACTGAGCCTCCTAGCGGCTCTTTATTAAAATTTAAAATTTTCATTTTTGTGTCTTTGTATTTTTGCTACTTGAACTGTCTCTGTTGTCTTTGTTTATACTATTTTCAGCTGCTCCAATGGATTTTCTCTTCAAACAGTTATGTTTTTATCTACTATGGATATTGTTTCACTTAAAAACCAGAGACAATAAAAATACAAGAGAAATATGTTTAATTGTTGAAATTTTCAAATGTTTTTTTTTTTACTTTTCTTGAGCTATTTCCATTTTTAATAGTTTAAAAATTCCCTTCATATATTTGAGGGGAAATGGACTATTATATTTTACTTGCCAAAATGAATTATGTAGAGAAACATGAGAGATTGTTGTGATACTTTTTCTTTCCACGCAAAGATTTTTCGATTTTGAGATTATGTCAGATTCAATTGTGGCAAATAATGCAATAGAACAACTCACTTGACATAAGCCTATGCCAATGGTGGTGGATTGTACCTACATCAAGATTCAGCATACAGAATCTCAAATTTGACTTTGTTTATACCGTTGTAACATGGTCATCACCCATATGTAACAAGGGTTGTAGAGTGTGGCTTGAAGGGAGTCCAAAATAGACACTTGCTAGAGAAGGGATACTAGACTATAATTATTACTATTATTAGTCTAGGGGATATAGTTTTTAGATTCAAGCTATATAGCTTGAGGTTATGGTAAGGTCTAGTGAGAGAGAGATTAAGGGAACACAAAAAAGGGTTTACCTCATCAAGAGGAACCCCCTCTTCATCACAAATTGGAGTAAAAAGACAATTCAACTTGTTTTGACAGTAAGTATATCTTGTCCAGCTATATAACTGTAAATTATAGAATAACACAATATTTGAAGAATCAAAATTGTGAGTGACCCGAAGTGCTAAGGAGAGACATGTGGTGGGCATAAATAGGCAGCAGCACATTACCAATGAGAGTTTGTGCTCAAGAAGCAGCAAAAAAAGAAAGGACTCAATCAAAAGATGTATGATTGGAAAAGTAGGGAAGACAATTATGTAACAAAAGTGAGAGATGAGTTCAGGTCAACAGGATGAGTACAACGCTGCTGCTTATTTAAGGTTAAAAGATAAAGACAAAAAGGCCTCCACTTTCTTGGGTGGGTACTTAAAGAAAAGATTTGTAGGAAGATTTGTGTGGGATGAGAAAGTATGGATGAATTACAGTATAGAATGAGGTAAAAAAACTACTGTTGTTGGAATATAAATTATCATCATGTCATTTTTCTATGTAATAAATGAATATATTGATAGCTAAAATAATTTATTCTAATATTATATGCAAATTGGAATCCATTCTACAATAATCCTGATAGATGGTCATCCAGTCTCTGCTTGAATATTTCCAGTGACTCACTATTTTACTGGACAGTCCATTTCATTATTCAATAGCTCTCATAGAAAATTTTCCCTCCAAAATAATAATACTTCATTATTATATAACACTTTAAAGTTTACAAAATACTTTCTTCATACAAACCATATGAGGTTTATGATGCAAAGATTATTATCTGTGTCTTATAGGTACCATGGAACTCTTGCATCATGCCACAGGAAATCCCAATGAAATAGATCGTCATCTTAAAGAGAGAAGTATACTCATTCATACTGAAAAAACCAAATGGATGAAAAATTCTTATTTCTCAGTTTATAACACGCAACCCATTAAATTAGTCTATGTGTATATCATGTATATTTGTGTATATATACATGTACACAGAAATATATGGATATATGTGTGTAAATACATACAAATATTTTCATATAAATGCAAATATATTTGCATATATGTGTATGTACATATTCATACATATACTATACACGCACAGGTGTGTATGTGTATATGTTTTAGATAACTGCTACAAATGAATAAATTAAGCCTAAAAGTGAATAAAAAGAGATCAATCATGTTGGATTGTATTTAGGAAACTGCAAAGTGCTTTTAAGGATCTTGAGCTGCTCAGTGTCACGGCACCATGATCTCAAAATTGCACACCCTAGAGACCAGGAGCATAATGGGGCCAGCCATTGATGTCTACCATTCAGGGGGCTCCAGTCTGTCATTCAAGTCTTTTACTCTCCACAGCCTCACGTGCATGTCCTTTCTTTATGTGTCTTTTCCAAGAGCATCTAGAATCAATTCAGTAAGTCCCTTATATAGGTGTGCAGCATTTTGATTCAGGAGGAAGACTCATGTCTTGCTCCATCTACAAAACCTGATGCTCAAGGCTGTCTTTCAGGTAACTGCCCCAAACCCACCTGGGCAGGGGTAGGGCTTTAAAACTATAAGTATAATTTGGGGTGGAGAGGGAAGGGGAGGCACTCACATCTAGGGGTTCAAGAAAGGTTTCATGTGGAAAGTAACACTTGAACTACACTTTGAAGGAAACCGAATATTCTAAGAGGTAGAAGGGAGATGTGCATTCCAGGTGCAGGCCATTCTATGCAAACCCACGTAGAGAAGATCTGGAATGTTGCAGGTGAGGATCGGCCAAATAAAGCCAGTGTGGCTTTAAGGATAGTGTGTGAAGGGGAATATTTTGTGATAAAGCAAGGAAGGTAGGTTGGAGTCAAGTTGTGAAGAGCTTTAAATATTTTTTTAAAGTGTTTCTATTTGATGCTACAGATAACCAGGAGCCCCTGAAGTTTATGGAGTAGTGGAAAGACATTGGTCAGGCCTGTGCTTTATGGAGATCACTTCTGTAGCTGCATAAAGAGTGAATTGGAGAGCGGAGATACTTGAGACACAGACACCAACAGGGAGGCTATTGCAGTGGTCTGGGGAAGAAGTAACGAAGACCCGAACAAGAGTGGTGAATATGTGATGTAGAGAAAAAGGGATGGAGATGAGAAATGTAAATCCAGAATCAACGAGATACGGCAATTGATTGTATTTAAAGGTCAATGAGTTAAGGAGGACTGTGAGTTTGCCCAATTCTCATCCAAGAAAAATAAGAAAAACCAGGATTAGTCTTTAGTGTAGTAGCAATTACAAAGGAAATATTATGTTCAAAGTTTCAGTGCCAATGATTTCTAAGTGCTTGGAAGGCTAAGAACAAAAAATTCATTCTTAAGATTCTTTGTGAAAGAAAGATTTAATATTGAGTTCGACCTAATGCGATACATACCCATGATACTCACCACAATATACATTACATACAGGCTAGGTCTTATTACTACAAATATTTTTGAAGTGAAAATCTTTGTGTGAAAAGAAACCCCAGTCAATGGACTTTTTATTTCTGCCAACTTGATTCAATGAAATTCCATCAAACCAGGGATTTTTGGATAGTCCTTTGAAGTTGGTAAAAATGTGATTTGACCTCTCCTTCAAAGACAAAGTAAAAAAAGAACTGTGCATAGAGTACTAATTTTCAGCACTTCCTGCTCCAGGTTAAAAAAAATTATGCAAGAATTACTCATCTTTGCAAAATGGTTTCATCATATGCTAAGCTAATGACAATGATAATATAAATGAATGACATTAAGCCAGTTCTACAGGTTAGAGTAGGACTCAAGATATACTTGAACTGATAAAATCTTTTCTCTGTATACTAGGAAAAGCATGGTTGCATTTGGTTCCATTTCAGAAACTTCATCTTCATTCATGTGTGTCTGAAGAAAGGGAATTGGGAAAGCAGATGAAAAACTATCTACCTAAATGTTCCCATTTGCTTAAGTCATAACCCAGGAAATCATGACATAATGAATATTTCACAGCCTGACAACTCCCACACTTCACTATCCCGATGTACCTGTAATCTAGTCAATGTGAGTATTTCCTTTAACAATAAAGATGATAACATAGGCTCATCCCATGAGACTCTTGTTCATGTTCTCCCATGAGTTCAGCATGAGGTAGTTTACACAACATGCTTCTTCATATTCTCCCTTATTTTATTTTTTAAGTTAAATTTTTATAGATAACTTTTGTATGTATACCACCTATATTTGCTATTGTTGTCCTCCCCTTTGTCCCCAAAGAGCCATACTTAAATGTGAAGGTAAAAAAAAGTTCTGCAAAACTAAACAATATGATAAAAAAGTCTGTTACATCTAGTATTTCATGCTCATGTCCACTACTTCTACAAACGAGGGGAGGGAGTTACCTCATATCTCTTCTTTGGTGACAAACTTGGTCATTCTAATTTCATAGTATTCTATTTTGATTATGTTGTCATCATTATTCCTTTCATTTATGTTGTACTCATGTATATTGTTTTCCTGGTTCTGATTACTTCAGTTTGCTTCAGTTCATATAAGACTTTTCACGCTTTTCTGTATTTGTCATATTTGTTATTTCTTACACACAGAGTAATCTTCCACTATATACATGTAACATAATTTGTTTAGCCATTCCCCAATTGATGGGTATCTTTGTTTCTAGTTCTTTACTAACACAAAAAAGTGTTGCATAAATGTTTCTTTTTGTCACTGACCTCCTTGCCTAGCACATAACTAACACTGGAATCTTTGGGTCAAAAAATAGGGATGTTTTAGTTACTTTCTTAGCGTGGTTCCAAATTGCTTTCCAGAATGAGTCTACTAATTCACTGAGCCACCAAAATGTATCAGTGTACCTGTTGTTCCATAATCTCTCCAATATTGATTATTTCCATCTTTTGTCACTGTTTCCAATATTCTGGCTGTAAGGTGCAAAATCACGGTTGTTTTGATTTGCATTTATATTATAATTAGTGTTTTGGAGGCATTCTTTCATTTGGCTATTGTTTACAATTCCTTTGAGGATTATTTGTTCATATTCATTGACCACTTATCTTCTGCAGAATGGCTTGTGGTCTTATGTATTCCGTTAGTTGTCTATATATCCTGACTCTTAGACCCGTACCAGAGACATTTGATTCTATGTTTTCTTGAAATCAGAAGAGTGCTACTTAGTCCTCACTCTCTCCACGTGACCAGATGATCTTTTCAGTTATTAGTTTCTTTGATAATATCATTTACTTTTTTTTTAAACAACACCACAACTTCTTTTGGACAATACCATGTTCATAATGTTACAACCTGCTGTGACTATTGATCTTTGAATGATCCCCATTTCAGTTCTTCAGAGACTATAGTATTCCATACCTCATTGACACCAGGAGAATAATGTTATTTTTTTAATGAGCTTTTGTTTCAGGGAGAAGCTTGGGGTCATTAAAAGAATTTTGAAATTTCCCAAAGACTTTCCAGGCTGCTCTTCTTGTGTTCAATTATGAACCCAGACATTATTTTTCAAGTCTAGAGGGCTGGCCTGTTTCAACTGGAAAAGGCAGTGACTGTTGTGTCTGCCCCTACTATGTACCTGTTAACCCCTTTGGCACTACATCAGTATATAACAGTATCCTATGGGTCAGAAAAGCATGTGGACTCTATGTCTTTCTTGCCTTGATCCATGTTCATTGTGCTATGGAACAGAGCCCCCCACACTCTATTCCTTATCCTTTCTACCTTTCAGTATCCTCCCTTGCTACATTGAGTTTCCAATATCTTCTATTTGTCCTTTCTGTTTAGAAGAACAACTTTGAGTGAATAAATCATTTTGACTATTGTAAATACTCAAATTAACTACAGAGGACATATGAAGAAAGAACCTATTTGCATCCAAAAACAGAACTGATAAATAGAAGTATATATAGAATGATTTTACATATATATGTATGTATGTATGTATATATATATATATACACATACATATTTGTGTCTAATGGTAGCTATCTCTAGGTTGGGGGGGAGGGGAGGGAAAAAAAGAAATTTACTTGACAATTTTATTATATATTTAAAAGAAATAGCAAGTTACACAGAGTAAATTTGCAGTTTCATGTGCAATCATCTTTTTGATTATACTATGTTATGAAAATGCTTGTTTTTATTCCATAAAATAAAAATAAATAAAAATTTAAAAGAAGAAAAGGATCATATTTGGTGTATTTTCACTGTCTGCCTGGATAGCCATTTGTCTGGTATGTTGTTAAGGGGATGTTCTTTCAGGTGGAGGTTGGACTAAAAGGGCTTTAAGCTCTGAAGATTCTGTGATAGACAAATTCTATAGACTGTCAGTTTAACTGCATATCAAAACATTAGTGGTAAATAAATTCTTCAAAGGACTTCCAACTGGCACCTGGAGCTGCACTTTTCTTCCCTGAGAAATATTTTAAAAATCATCTTAGCAGAAGGAAAAAAACCCCAAATTTTAAAATGGTCATGTTTATTATGCATTGTATGAGCATTGTTAAGCTTCCTCTGTTATTTGTGTTATGATATATACATTCAAATAATAGTACCTCACACTTGCTTTCCATTCTAAAAGAACTTACCAAAATATAATTGAATGTGAGCCTTATAACACTGTGAGGTAAACTGGTCAAGTATTAGTGTCTCCATTTTATGGATGAGAAAAACAGACTCAGAGAAGTTAGTGCTCTCCCAAGATTGCACAGCTCATAAGTGGCAGATGCATTATTGACACAGTCAAATGCTTTAATTATTAGACATTTTAGAACCTCACAGTCTTAAATGGTTATAATCTTAAAGTTGATCATCTTATAGATGACTGCCTTTCTAAAATCCCAGCCAAATCTTTTAAACTCCCAATCATTTAAAGTATTTAATATACCAGGACACAGTATGGTATAGTAGATAGACTGCTAAGTCAGGGTCAGGAAAACCTGGATTCAAGTTTTACCTACAGTATATGCTGGTTGGTTGTTCCTGGCAAGTCACTTAATCTCTCAGTGTCCTGAGCCTAGGTCACTCTCTAGGACTGAGTTTCAGAGCAAGTGCCTATCTTTATCAGTAGAGAGAATTTCTTTACTGGGAGTTCCCTCTATTGATGAAATTAAATTGTTTTCGTTGTTTTCAGTTGTGTCTGACTCTTCAAGACCCCTTTTGGGGTATTTTTGGCAAAGATACTGAAACGGTTCACCATTCCTTCTCCAGCTCATTTTACAGATGAGGAAACTGAGGCAAACAGGATGAAGTGACTTTCCCAGGGTCACATAGCTAGTAAGTGTCCAAGGCCAGATTTGAACTCAAGTCTTCCTGACTTTAGGCCCAGTGTTCTATCCACTGTGCCATCTAGCTGAAATTACATGCAGGTCCAAAAAGATAGGAAGTTGATGTTAGAAGATTTATAGAAAGAAAGGTATGCATAGTTAGTGGGTATGTAAATTGGTCCAACCTCTGGAAAGCAATTTGAAAACATGCTAAGAAAGTGATTAAAATGTTAACACTCTAAGATGACTCAGAGATTCCACACTAGGCATATAGCCCAAGGAACTCAGAAGCAAAAAGAAAGACCCTGTGTACCACAAATATTTTTAGCAGTACTTTTTGTAGTAGTTAAAAATGAGAAAGAAAGAAAGAACAAATGTAGATGCCTACTGATTGATACCTATTACATTCATGTAATAGGCAATAAGAATCACTGAATATGATGAATATAGAGGAAAACAGCAAGACTTATATGAACTGATGCTAAGTGAAGTAAGCAGAACTACGAAAACAACATATATGATTATAATAGTGTAAATGAAAATTACAACAGCAGCAAAATAATTCAAATTGAATTCAGTGAAATGATAAAGGACTAAGCCTGACCCTAGATATTTACTAGCTGTGTAACCCTGGGCAAGTCACTCAACCCTATTTGCCTCTGTTTCCTCATCTGTAAAATGAGCTGGAGAAGGAAATGGCAAAACACTCCAGTATCTTTGCCAAGAAAACCCCAAATGGGGTCTTTAAGAGTCAGACACAACTAAACAACTGAACCACAAGAAGTCTGACCCCAAAGAAGAAATATGAGAAAGTTCCTCTCCTGCTTCTTTGAAGAGGTGGGAGACTGGGTATAAAACCCTATATGTAATGTTAGCCATCTCTAGGATGGAAGCGGTGAGAGGAAGGAGAAAAAAAAAGAAAGTTACATAACTTTGTATATTTGTATAACGTTGTGTATTTGAAAGGAATAGCAAGTTTTACATAATAGATCTGCAATTTCGGATGCAATCCTGTTTTTCTATTCCACTTTGTCATGGAAATGTGTTCTTTTATTTCTTAAGCTCAGAATAAAAAAATGTTCGACCTTCCCCCACTAAAAAAAAAAAATAGAATGTAAACTTCTTGAAGGCAGACTGTTTTTGCCTTTCTTTATTCACTTAGTACATAGTAAGCACTTAATAAATGCTTGCTGATTTGAAAAAAAAAATCAATAAAATGTTTTAAAACAAAAAAGAAATTATGAGACCAGTCAAAAAAATAATGTTATAATACAGTATGGAATTCCTTTCAATTGTCCAGAAATAAAACCCATTTATAGTCTCAGGGGATTGACTAAAGATCAGACAGGTTAAGTGCCTTGTGTATAGTCACATAGCTAGTAAGCATCAGAGGCATTATTCGAATTCAGATCAATGCTACCTCCTAGGCTGGGGCCAAAAAATAGGACAATAGAAGTTTCAAAAACCTAAACATTTTCAGCATGACAGGTTGACTTTTAGAGTTCAAAAAAGAGGGATTTATTGAAGGTATTCCAAGAAAAAGAGGACTGCTCTGTTTTATGAAACCTACAGGGGCCTGCACGGTCAGCCTGACCTGCCACCGTATATCAGGTCTATTAACTTTTCAGGTTGTTTCTTTCCCCTTCACCACCTACTCCCCCTTTAGTGTTAGTTTAAAGCACAATTTGGCCAAGTCAAAGAATAAGGCTGTTTCCGTTAAAGGAATCTGCCTGCATAAGTTTGTTCAGGATGCCTTCGTTTTCCAAAGAGGCGGCACAATTCTCCTAAATATACAGTCAAAGGATAGGAATAGTCTCCCCTCAGCTCTACCTGAGAGCTTGCTGCCGCTAGTGTTATTCTCATCTTGCGACTGAAAATTCCTTTTGAGAACTGACGTGTCACAGCAGTAAAGCTCCCAGGGTCAGATTCCTTACACTTCGCCGCCATCCAACATAGTGTTCTCAACCTGAAGCCAACTCACATTTATAGAACGCTTGCTTTCATGTGATCCTGGGGGTGAAAAGAGGGACTGTAAGTCGAGAGAGAGAAAAACAGTGGTGAAAAGTTACAAAATCAGGAAGAGAGTGGCCTTTTTTCCTTATTCTTATTCATGCTAGAAGAACACAGGGTAAGTAAGCCACAGATTGTATTTTCTTTACTCTTTTAATGAACATGTACTTTGAACTAGTTTGGCAACTGAGATTAGAGGGATAAAGTTGAAAAGTCTTTTTTATTTTTTTTCTTACATAGTAAAATTTAAAGCTTATTTGTGTTTCTATTTTTGGTTTGTTTTTTAAAAATAATATGGTTTTTGTTTCTTTCCCCAAAATAGCCAATGGTTTTTTTTTTAAAGCAAAATAGTGACAATTATCCCAGTTTTTCTGGACCTCAGTTTCTTCATTTGTTAAATGAAAGGGTTGGGTTGAATGACCAAGAGTCACTCCCTTCCAGCCTTAAAATTCTACAATTTGATGATTCTGTCAGCAAGAGGTGTTAATATCACACTTTTGTAATTAAGCAGCAACTGTAATTTAAGAAGGTACTTGAACTTCAGACTTTATGGAAAATAAGTTATTTATAAGCTCTTAATCATATTGGCTTATAATTGCATTTGTACTCATTCTTATTTGGATTTTCACAAAACAAAATAACTTTCCAGACAGATTTCCTCATTTGTAAAATAAGAGATTGGGACAAGGCGATTCTAATGGCCATGTTGCTATAGGGCTATTTTGGAAGTTGTGATTATTCATTTAAGCTGCCATGATGTTCATAGAAAATATGTGTTTCTTAGAATGATTCTCAGTGGTAGTTATTAGCAACACTGACAGGTCAAAACTGACCCAAGCCTGAACCTGAGGCTTGGGACAATCTACATATTACTTCACTAGAGTACTTAATTTTAAGGACTGATTACCATCTTGTTATAATTTGGTGTTTGGGTTTGGAGGTATTAGATAAGTTCTTGGAGCTTTTAACACCCCTATGGTTCTAGATCTGTAAGTTAATAATTTCAGATATTTTCCCAAAGTGGTGGTGAAAAAAACTCACTATATAACTTTTGAAAGGTTTTTTGGGAAAGTGCTTTATTTTATGTTAAACCAAATTCATACTCTAGGAGACAGCTGGATTAAAATGGAAAGAGCTCTAGACTTGGTATTGGAGGATCTCAAACTTAATGCTGGCTTACTACTTCCTCCCCTGTATCATCTGGGACAATTTCCTTAGTCTTTCTGGGTTTCAGTATTCTTATCTATAAAATGAGGGGGTTGGACAATGTGATTCCTAAGGTACCTTACAACTGTAAATCTTAAGATCCTCTGATCTTCCTATATCTTTAGAATATTACAGGATAGCAGTGAAAAGTTAAATTTGGCTATTTTTATTTGCAGGAAAAAGAGAGGAGTATCTCTCAAAGTTTTGCACGTATGCATCTCAAACTCATTGTGTCCAAAATGGAACTCATTTTATTTCTCCCTAAACTTGCCCCTTTTCCTCACCATCCTTCCTTTGAGTCATCTTTCACCCCTCTCTCTTCCTCATCCCCCAGTCCCCCATCTTATCAACTGCCAAGTCTTGTCCAGCCCACTTCTGCCACATCTCATGTGCATCCCCTCCTTTCAGGTCATGCAGCCACCACTCCAGTTCAGCCTCTCATCACCTCTCATCATATCTCCCTGCAGTTGGTCTGACCCCTCTCCAATCAACTTCCATGCAGTCACCAAGTTAATATTCCTAAAGCACAGGTCTGACCATGTCACTGCTCTGGTTAAGAAACCTCAGAGCTCCCCACTGCCTCTAGGATAAAGTACAAATTCTGTTTAGCCCTTAAAGTCCTTTGCTTTCTAGAATGATTTCTAGATAGAATTTCTAGATAGAACTTGCTTTCTAGAATGATTTGGGGCCTCTAAAATTTAGCCCAAATGGCCTAGTTGTTGTTCCTTTCACATGACAGTCCATCTACCAACTCAATGGCTTTGCACTGGCTATCCCCCATGTACAGAATATTTTCCTTTCAAATCTCAGCTCGGATGCCACCTCCTAGTCTACATGAGTCCTCTCCTGATCCCCCAGGTCATTATGCTCTCCTCTCCAAATATTACTTTTTATTGACTTTGTCTATATTTTGTACTAACTTAGCTGCGTACGTGTTGTATCCTCCCAATAAAATATAAGTTGCTTGAAGTTAGGGACTGTTTCTTTTTGTCTCTGAATGCTCAACACCTAGCATGGTGCCTTGCACAGAGTAGTCACTTAGGAAGCTTGCTGAATTGAGTTGAATATATTCTGATGTTAACAAAAATTATAGGCCCAGAAGAGAACCTTGAAAGGCCACTTAGTCTAACCCACTGACTCCATGTAGTGCTGATTCAAACAATTCCTTAAAACTCACACCCTTCCCCAAAATCTTTTTCCTTTTCTTTTCTTTTTCTTTAAAGGTCTATGAACAATAATCCATGATACCTTCCCATTTCAAATCTTGTCTTATAGTCATATAAATATATTTATCTATTTCTATAAATGTATTCTTCTTATCCTTCCTTCAGAGGAAATATTCATATGACAATCTTTAGAAAGTCTAGAATTTAAGGATCCCTCAAAGGATCAAGCTACATCAATTGATAGTGCATTTAAAAAATCCATAAGGCAAATAGAGATAGGATGAAAATTTTTATTTCAGAGTAAAATTATAATAAAATCTTGGTGTCAGTCAACATAATTGGTCCTGCTAGTATTAAACCCCCTTTCCATCTACTCTTTACTGGGCCAGAAAAACTCTCTTCCCTTAGGCATCTCCCAATATTATTCAAACACAAATTTATTGAGCGCTTATGTAAGTCAGCACACTGTTTGCCGTGGAGGATTCAAAGAGCAGAGGCCTTGGTGCCTGTCTCTGAAGAGTTTATAGTCTAGTAGGGGAAGCAATAAGCTCAGGGAGAAGATTGTCTAGGATGCTAGACTGAAAATGACAGGAGCCACAAGAGCAGGAGGAATGTAAAGTGCTATAGGAGTTTAAAGAAGGGAAGAGATTATGATCAAAAAACAAGAAAAGAAAGGAAGAGAAAAGAAAGGAAAGGAAGAGAAAAGAAAACAAAAGAAGAGAAAAGAAAAGAAACAGGATTTGGGGGAAGGGTGTGAGTTGAACTAGGACTTAAAGGAAGATCCAGATTTTGATACTGAGAGAAAAGAAAGGAGATATTCCAAACAGAGTTAATGCACAAAAAGCATACAGGGAGGAAAGCACAATGGGGACAATGGATAGATATGTGTAGTGAGAGTAGAGGATTTGTATCAGGAAGCTCCTGGAAAGATGGACATGAAGAGCCTTGAATGCCAGGTAAAGACATTTAGATTTTATCCTAGGCAGTGAGAAGCAATAGGAGGAGTTCTGGGAAGGGAAATTAGATGAGGAAATGATATTTAGGATGGTTAATCTGGCATCAGGTTGGAAAATGGTTCAGAGGAAGGAAAGAAAGGTGACAGATGAAACTGGTTAGAAAACTGCTCCAGTAGACCAGGTGTGAGAGATGATGAAGGCATCAAAGTAGAGTGGTAGCAATAGGAATACAAAAGAAGGGATGGATTCAAGAAACATCTGAAAAAGCAACAGGACCTGGCCAATGTCTTATTGGGATGGGAGGTGGGAAGCCAAGATGACTTACTGTAAATAAATATAAATGCATTTAAAAAATCATAATTTGTAAGGATAAATTTATGTCTACATTTCTGTCCCTTGTGAAATATACATGTACGGCAAGAATAAGAGAAGTAGTTTTTGCAAGATTACTGCCTGAGGGTTTCCTAAATATTATTAATAATGGTGTTTAAAATTGACACAGTGTGATTAGTGCCCATAGTATGTAACTAAAAAAGGGGAAATCCTGTTGTGCCAGATTAAAGTCTGTGAGCAGCCCACGTGGACCGGGGCCAGGATGGGTTTCCATGAATTTTAACTCCAGATTAACTCCAGCATCATACACCAGTGTTGTAAATCAAATAGGACCCACAAAAGGGATAACTTTCTGCGGTCGAACAGCTAGCATCTGTTTGCAATCAGGTAGTGATTACAGTGGATTGTGTCTCACTGCTCTGTGGCGTTGGAGAAGTAGCTAGCATCCCCAAATCCGTGTAGATAAAGAATCCTGAGGCACAAAGAGTATTTATGGATGTATACATTTCTGGTTAGATTCATTATTCAGTTCAACAAAGTTTATTAAGCATCTCCCGTGCGTTGGATGAGCACTGGTGTTAGGAGCTGGGGTGAAATACAAACTTTAGATAAGGCATGATATAATCATTATGCTAGCAGGTGCTTTGAAATAATAATAATATTAGACTCAAAGGGGCGTGGCTTACATTTATTTAGTACTTTAAAGTCTGCAAAGCACTGTACATAGATAATTTCATTCAATCTTCACGACAACCCTGTGAGGTAGGTTACTATTATTTATAACTCTTTTAGAAACATGTCAGCTGGGTCTCAGGTTAAATGATCTGGCTATGACCACAGAGCTATGGAGGCAAAAGTGAAACTCAGGTTTTTCTGACTTCAAGTCCAACACTGATTTTATTTATTTATTTTTTTTTTGCTTTTTGGCAGGGCAATTGGGGTTAAGTAACTTGCCCAAGGTCACACAGCTAGTACATGTGTCAAGTGTCTGAGTCCGGATTTGAACTCAGGTCCTCCTGACTCCAGGGCCGGTGCTCTACTGACTGTGCCACCTAGCTGCCCCAAACACTGATTTTTATATAGCACATTACATACATACTCTCATTTGAACCTCACAACACATTTTTAAAAAGTTTTGAAAATTTTTTCCCTAGTTACACGTCAAGAAAATTTTTAGCATTCATTTTTACAAGATTTTGAGTTCCAAATTTTTCTCCCTCCCTCTCATACTTCCCCTCTTCTGAAAATGGTAGGCAGTTTGATATAGTTTATACATCACAACACCCTTCTGGGATGGGTACTACAAGTAATACAACCGTTTTACAGATGAGGAAACTGAGGTTCCAAGAAACTAAAGAGACTTGGCCATAGTTAAACAGCAAGTCAGAAGCCAGGCCTTTCTGATTCTAAATTCGTTACTCTTTCAATATATCATGCAAAGCGTATGCAAAAACTTGAGGGATTTTTTTCAAAGCAGACATCTGAGTTATTGCAGCTAAAAGAAGATATTAGCGAAATGGCTGGCTGATAAAGCTGAGCCCCATGGGTCTGATCCCATATAGGTCTTGTAGGTTTAGAAGGAAACTCAATTTGATTGGTTCATCTAGGGGTACAGAACTCTGGGAAGCTGATTCACCCTGTTCAAGCTTACAAAATTAGAAGTCTAACTTAGAAACCAGAATGTCAATTTGCTGATTTACGGTGACGAGAACTGGGGTCATCCTTTTATATAGAATATATATTCCTTCTGAATGATCCAATCAAGTGAACCCTTCCAGGTGAATCCACTCAGGAGGTCAATTGGCAAAGCCAAGAGGTTGTTGGTGAGCATGGAATTGAAACCATACGAGTTGGATGTTAAGTACTATTTCCACCAAGTTCGTATAGCTTGACAAATGGTACTTCTCCACTCTGCCTAGATTTCTTTCCAAAGAACCAATAGAGACCATCTTTAATCTAAGCATCCTCCCCCTCACTCCCACCCCGACAGTGCTGAATAAACACTGACAAATTCTTAATCTCTGGCTTTCCTTTTTCTAGTCTCTAAATAGACCGATCTGTTATGAAAACATTACCTTCACCACGACACAAGAGAGAGTTCCCTTTGCAATCACTCACACTTTAGTCACTTTTGGAGTAGGTTCTAGCAGACCCCAAATTTATTTTTGGCTTCTGTTATTCATTGAGGCGATCACAACTTGTTAGTCACCCAAAAGCAACATTACCTCACACTATAGTACAGTGCCGGAGAGAAGGCTTTATTTACTTTAGCTATACTTTAAAGTTGTGTTTCCCAGAGGGGGTTTCAGAAGACTGTATTCTCATCAACAGCCTATTCACACATCATCTCTTGGCCAGCCTCATTTTATGTTGATGCCATTTTAAAGAGGGACATTTTCCTGACTTGGTTTCCAAATTCTGGAGAGTGGCCCCCAGATCTAAGTTTATAACCTCCATGCATTTGGGGGGCAGATATGTCACTTTCAGAGGTCACTAGAACCAGTCCACTAAATGAGCAATGACTTGATTTCATAGAATGTGTAGCAATCTACTCACTTTCAGGCAGTTAGTAAACAATGTCTGTGAACACACTTTTGCTAAAATTGATAATAAAGTTCAAGTTAGAACCTGACAAAGTTATTTCACATCTCAAATTTCATACCAGCCAGATGAGGCAATTAACACTTGGACTCTAGACCAGTCACAAGATCTCCTGCTCATATTTTCCAATTCTTTGAAGAGCATTTCATGACATTAGGGTTTGCATTGCCAAATGAGAAGTACACTCCTTGGCAGCAATTGAATGCCCCCCTCCTTGCCTCCAGGACTTTTTGAGGACCTTTCTTTCTCATTTTTCACAGATGAAAAATCTCAGGAACCTTTTTTACTGAGTACACTTTGTAACTTGCCTTTGCCCACATTGCACTCTATCTTATGGCATAGTTATCTGCACACAGTTGGTAGTCTACAAACCTCCCCCCACTCCAAACATAAGCTCCTTAGAGGCTATGACTATCATTTAAAAAAAAATCTTTGTATCTCCAGTTCCTAGCAAGTGCTCAATAAATGTTGAACAGAATCTTGGTTAGAGAGGAAATAAGCATTAATATAGCACCTGCTGTATGCCAGACATTAAATGATTTACGTATATCATCTCACTTGGTACTCACAATAACTCTGGAAAGGAGGTGCTATTATTTTCTTCATTTTACAGTTGAGGAAACTGAGCCAAACAAAGGTTAAATGATTTCCTCAGGGTCATACAGCTAGTGTGTTGAATATCCAAGGTAGGATTTGAATTCAAGTCTTCTTGACTCCAGAAGCAGTGCTCTATCCACTGTGCCATCTAGCTGCTTCTGGCTATGGCCAGACAGCAAGCCAAGGGTTGTCAAGGAAATGAAGATTTATAATCCTGTAGCTTATCTGTATGAGCAGTTACGTGGTGCAGTGGATAGAGCGCTGGGCCTGGAGTCTGGAAGACTCATCTTCCTGAGCTTACTAGCTGTGTGACCCTGGGCAAATGCTTTTAACCCTTCTGCCTCAGTTTTCTCATCTGTAAAATGAGCTGGAGAAGGAAATGGCAAACCACTTCTCTTTGCCAAGAAAACTCCAAATGGGGTCACGAAGAGTCAGACACGATTGAATAACAACCACAACAACAACAACAAAAAACCCAACTTCTAAAGCTAATCTGCATGTAAGGTATGATGTATTGGTCTAAATCTAATTTATTAATATGGCTGATTAAATTTATAGTTTTCCTAATATTAAACTGATGCTGTCTTCCTCGTATAAATCCAACCTGGTAATAGTGTATAACCGTTGTGATTTTTTTAGCCACTCTGTTAATGATTTATTTAAAATTTTCACATCTGTGTTTCTTAGGGATATTGATTGATCTGTAACTTTCTTTTTCTGTTTTGATTCTCCTTGGGTTGTATATCAAGATCATATTTGTGTCCTTAGAAGGAATTTGGGAATATCCCTCTTTTTGCAGATAATGTATATAATATTGGAATTAATTGTTCTTTGAATGTTTGATAGAATTCATTTATGGTTCCATCATAATTTTAGAAGACTGGTGAATGAAACATGCTATACATTACAGAGGTGAAGGACTTAGGGTGCAGAATGAGGCATATTTTTGTATGTAGCCGCTAAGGGAATTTGTTTTGCTTGACTATGCATATTTGTTTTTTCTTTCTTTCTTTTTCTTGCATATTTGTTATGAGAATTTTTTCTTTTTTTCCAGTGTAGTATGGAGAAAGAGAAAGAAAAAAATAGATTTCTGTTAATTATTTTTTAAAGGAGAGCTTGGGGAGTACTTCAGATGTGGAAAGATGAAGTCACTATACTTAGTTTTACTGAAGTGTTTTACTTTGTCACAAGAGACCTCTCACAAAGTGGGAATAATCTGTAAATATTTGTAATGTATAACAAAGTATAGCAATAAAACTTTTAAAAAGATTTAGTGGTGGTGGTAGTGGAGGGTCAGAAATGGGGCTCCCGGGCTGCTCCTTGGGAAATATAGATATGCTCTGAGGACTTGCTTGAAACATAGCTCCTGGGATTCTTCTAAAAAAGATCAGTTTAGAGCAAGGGTGGGGAACCTGAGGCCTCAAGGCTCCTAGGTCCTCAAGTGTGGCTGAATCCAGTCAAAGGGTTCCCCACCCCTGGCCCAGAGCTCTCACAAATAGAAGGGTGCAGGTAACTCTTTCTGTGGCAAGGCTACTAGATTTCAGGGACATTGATAGGGCCCCTTTCTATTCCTCTGCCCCCCATCAAAATAACTTCTCCACCCAGTTCCAGAAATTCAACCATTTGAGTTTCATAACTAAGGAGATTGAAGGCCTTTCTATCTTTGAGAATCCTCTATTAAAATGTAAAGAAGTCTAGGAGTGGAAACTTCTGAAGCCATTTTCAAGGTGCACCTTAAGGTTTTAACACTCTACTCTCCAAAGGAACTGTGATTTCATCAATGCTTTGCTGATCATCGCCCATTCAGTCTGTAAGACTTATGTTCTTCTACAAATTCAGTACTCAGTGTAGACTGAGGCAATTTGCTGAAATGGGATGGGGAGGAGGTGAAGCTCTGGGAGGAAAGAAAGAAGGTTTAGTGAAAGAGAAGTGGGAAAGTAACAAAGAAATTTTATCTACTTAGAAACTGTGGTGGAGGAACATCTCTGACTGGGGGACAGACGATCATCAAACTGTCCAGGGATTATTCAAAGGTGAAGAGACCTCCAGTCTATTGTGTCAAGAAAAAAATCCCTGTAGCTTCCAAGGCAGCTAGCGTGCTGGAGTAGAAGAACCATTGGAACTCACTTCAAATTTGGATTCTGATTATTCATCTATGTTGTTTCAGACGTGTCACTGTTTTCTGGGACTTAACTCAGTTTCCTCATCTTTACGTAACAGGGGACTGGCCAATGATAGCGCAAGCTTCATGAGCATGTGCATTGTTTTCTTCCTGAAAATCCCTTGGATTCCCTTGGACCTTGGAGAATGTGTAGACATTCTATGACTGTTTAATGTTAGCTTATTGAGAAGTGAAGAGAAAGGTCTCTTTGTTGGGCAGGAACTGATTGAACATACAAAAGACTCCCATGGGGACAGCTCAAGCTCTTCTGAAAACAAGTGAACCAAAAAGTGTTGGATCTCCTATAGGGAGGGATCTTGGAGGCTCTTCACCTGGACTCCTACCATGTAGCCCATGAACACGCATCCCCACTATTGTTTCTGCCTCTTGTCTGCCTTGTGAAATCTCAAAAGACCCAGGGATTAGAGTCCATACCAGGTTTTACCAGCAGCCAGAACTGTTTGTGGCACCAATGACCTGCTTGACCCAATGTAGTAGTGGATTATCGATGCTAGTGACTCATTCAGCAACTATACTGTATTCGGAAGTTAGCTTGGGGGTGGGGGGAATGCTTTGTAGCAACTACTTTTATTTTGAGCCCACTCTCTCCAGGAGCCAAGATGCTATAGTGGAGGGTGTGAGCCTAGGTATTAGGGGAGAGGGATGTTTTATAACTTCTGTTCTTACTATATCTTCCCAGCAAACATCCTTTCATAAAAGCTAATTGCTATTAATTGATTACATGGTGCTAATCAATGGGGTAAATCGATGACATACCTGTAAGTGGTGATTAAAATCGAGAACACACCAGAATATGGGCTCAAGCTGATAACATTACAAAGGGGTCTCAAGCCCCTCAGAACTACCCCTAGAAAAGCCAGCCTTGCCCTAGGCTAGGGAGCCTGACATATCAATGTGAGTGGGAGTTGGGGAAAAGACTGTGTCTAATATAGATATACATATAAAAAGAAGAAATTAGACAATGATTTTTAAGGACTCTCCTCCAGAGGTTCCCAAAGTGGGCAATACTTCCCCCTGAGGGGGGGTGCAGGAAGATCCAGGGCAGGGCAGTAGTAACCTCAGGTGCAATTGGGGGGTTTTGAATAAAAATAAGGGGGCAGTGGGAGCATAAGGAAAGAAGAGAAGATAAGAAAATTTTGAAAAACAGTTGGTACATCTTTCATCTGTTGTGTAACAGTTAAAGTAGTAGTGATTACATTATATTCCAAATAAACACAAAATACAAGTTATAATCAATCAGTGGTCAAGTCCACCCACAGGTCTTAACAAGCAAGTGTTGGCAGGCGAGCATGTGGCACATTGTTGGGAAGTCCAGTATGCACTGGCAGGACTATGTGCGTGTAATGACTTGCTTACTGTATGACACTACATGGTTACATGACATAGTATTGCATCATCAAAATTTCAATGCAGGAAAAAACCCCACAAATTTACAACAAATTATTAAGGTTAAGATGCATCATTTAAAAAAATTATAGTTTTTTGAAATGATGCAAATTTCAAAAAAAACAAAACCAAAATAACCCTGTTAAAGGGTTCAAGATTTCCTGGGGTGGAGGGTGCTAAGTAATTTTCTTTTTTATGAGGGTGGTAGGCCAAATAAGTTCGGGAACCTCTGCTCTAAACATTCCATGATTCTACACTAAGAATATTTAGCAAGACAGATTGTCCTCCCACCCTGCTGGGCTCTTCTCTGGTACAGTACCAAACCCATCCCTCCCTGCCTAAGTAATATGTCTTCTTTGAAGTATTCCTGCACTTGTCTCCTCCATTAGAATGTAAACACTTTGAAGGCAGGAACTGAGTTTTTGCCTTTCTTGCCTCCCCAGCACTTAGCACAGTGGGTGGCACATAGTAAATGCTCAATAAATGTTTGTTGACAGGCTGACTGACAGACCTCCTCCTGGTAGCTGTTTGGTGTTCTGCTCTGCCTACCTCCCTTGGCATAATAGAAAACACTGGATATAGAGTCAGAAGACCTGTGTTCAAACTCTAGGTCTGATACTTACTACTGGTGTGACCTTGGGCAAGTCACTTTCCCTTGTAAGGCCTCTGTTTCCTCATCTGTGAAACAAGGGTCACAAGCTAATTAATCTCCAAGATCGTTGTCTGCTCTGAAACACAAGATCCTGTTATGTTTATGTGTTAGCCAGACAGTGAGTAGCCTTGTAAATCAGACTAGATTTGATGATAAAGGATCTTTCTTCATTCAAGTCCTGATTCTGCCACTTAGTAACTTGGTTTAAAAAAAAAAACACTTTACTTTTGCAAAATGATCATTACACGATTAACATTATTTTTTTAAAAAATTGTAGCGATGCTTTTAAAAAACATTCTTGCCACTTCCCAATATGATGTCAATAGATTACTTTTGTAATAAAGCAGAATTAAGCAAAATAAACGAACACATTGATCGTGTCTGATAGAATTATTCTTATTATTACTAAATGGAGATGAAGACATCTCCCACTAGCTGAGGATGGAGTCATCCTCATTCCTGATGAAATGGTGGTTTAAAGGCATAAGCTGCCATTTTTGAATTTTCACAGTGTTTTTTTGTTGTTAAATAGCAAGCTCTTACCCTGTAGTTGAGGTCCTTAGGTTTATTGAATACTGTTCAGTTGCTTCTGTCTCCCTGGGCTGGAGCCCAGAGCTGGAGCTCATGGTGTGGAAACTCCCTCTACCAATGCAGATCATCAACTATTTTGCAGCTTAGAGCAGGGCTGTCCAACCTTAGGTTATCTTAGGTGCGTCATCAATATGATAGGCCAAGGAGCGAAGCGTGAAAGCAAACACAAAACAACAAAGCAACAACACAACAGTATAAAGGTAAGTATATACTGGACTGAACACATCCCACAGATTAATTGAAAATTCCATGCGATACTTTCCATCCATAATACTGCTTAAAAACACCAAAGAAAATCAACATCAACAAGATTATTTATTAGTGATGGAATTAAAAAATCTAATACTCATTCCATGCAAATTATTATTTTATTTTTTTGCTTGTGGAAATTAAAACCCACAGGTGGACTGCATAAAATTGTATGCGGCCCACAGGCAGTATCTTGGACAGCCCTGGCTTAGAATATAAGAGAGTCACTGTAGCTACTGAGCCACTGCAAGATAAAGTGACTTGTCTAGGGTCATACAGTCAGTATGTATTTATCATAAGAAAATTTTAGTAAAGCTTCCATTTTTCATGACATAAGTCATATAATTAACTGAAACTTTTTGAATTTAGCTGAGACTCCAAAAGTTTAGCTCTGGCTAATTATAAAAGATTTCTGGCTCAGCTTTATTATTCCTATTTACTTTAGTTGAGAAATCTCCTTTTAGATCTGGTGATCTGGTTAGTTCCTGCTCTGTCTACAACATTCCGGTTAAAATCCCCTAATAATTGTTGATGTGATCATTACTTTACCTGACATAGATATTCATCTTCTGCTCTCAATTCTTTGATATATAAATCTTAATGTTCCCCTTTGATCTCTGTAAAATTCCAATTGTATCCATCCTGCCTTGTCTTACATAAGACTGTTGGATATGCTACTCATGGCCCATTGGTTTTCATGTACCATGGAACTATGCTGAGCATATAAGAAAATGGTTATTAAAATATCTTTGTGTGTTGATAAGTATGATTGGCAGCAGTACCTATCAATGTATCCCTGAATATTTTAAAATTGTGCTGGGACAGGATTTGAATCCAAGGCTTCCTGACTTCAGAGTTGGCTCTTGATTGGGGTATCATTGTGAAATCCCCCTTTTCTCTTGAAAGGAACTTATTTTATATGTTTTTGTTTTACAGTATTTTATATATACTACTGAATATCAAGTCCCACATTAATCCAGGAAAGAATATTCTACCAAAGGTCCAAAAGCCAGTATCAGGAAGAACCAGTCAGGGTTAGAGTGTAAGTCAAAGTTTAAATTATGAAATTTCTTGGTCAGATATTAGGGGTAGAACTGACACATCAGGGAACAAAATTGTTTCCAAAAACAGTGGATTAGAATCTTCTCATGGCAAATGGCTGTAACAAGTCAGGATTTAAAGAGCTTGTTTAGAAAACTGTGTGAAAGTATGAAGGCAATGGAGTTTAAATATTCAACAATGAAATTAGTATTTCACCAAGAATGAAATAAATAAAGACAAATAATTAGCAACAAAACTATGTTCAGATTCTCTACCATGGATGAGCAATGCATAGTCCTCTAGGTCAATGTGGTATTTTGGATCTTCATGTACAGGACTTGGGTTCAAATGTTACCTCTGATTCCCATTACTACCCTTGTATGATCTTAGAAAAGTCATTTTACCTTCTTGGGTCTCAGTTTCGTCATCTCAAAAAGAAGGTTGAGCTAAACGGCCTCTAGATCTTCCCTTCTACCTCCTGAAATAAGTCTATGAATCAGCGCTGTGATTATAAGCAGTATTGTAGCCTTTGAAGGACTAACTGCTATTAAAACAAGCAGCCTCAGGAGGGCACTCTAACTAGACAATCATTAATCACCTACCGTGCACGATCCATGTACCTGCATCTATGGGCCATCTTTTGTCTCAGTTCTTACCTAACCCTTAGTCACTGAATGGGCACGGCCTCAGACAAACAGACCTAGGAAAGACCTTAGTTTAGAAAGGCCAAGGTTACCCGCTGCATCCTCCACCATGACCAGTCATCTTGATCTTCTCTTGCCAATGGACCCCAGTGACTCTGGAGGAGAGAGGGAGGCTGATGACTTTGAGCAGCTCTGCCTCATTCAAATCCAATTCACAAGCAGGCCAAGATATTACACTCATGATATCATGGGTCCTCTTCAAGAACGAAGGACACACAATAACAACATTGTACATGATATATGAATTAATTAATGCAATAACATCAACAAAACATGATGTTACCCATTAATGCCGGTGAATTATGGTAGCCACCCATGGTTCACTTTTGCTCTTTATAATAGTCTTAAAGCAGCTATAAATCCTTAATAAGGCAGGCAATATGGAATAGCGAAAAGAACACTATGCTAGGAATCACAAAACATGGGTTCAAGTACCAGCTCTTTCATTTCCTGGATTCGTAAACTTTGTCAAATCACTTAATAAATTGAGCCTCAGTTTCCTCATTTGTATTTTGGGGAGAGTAATTTCTGTGGTATCTACCTCCCAGAGCTCTTGGGAGGCTCAAATGAGATCATAAATGCTTTGCAAAGCTTAATATGTTATATATTGTATATAATTATAGGTTATATAGTGGAAGTTCTTATTGTGGTTATAGATGTCAACTTTTTTTTTTGAAGGGGAGAAGGCAGGGCAATTGGGGTTAAGTGACTTGCCCAAGGTCACACAGCTAGTAACCGTGTCAAGTGTCTGAGGCCGGATTTGAACTCAGGTCATCCTGACTCCAGGATTGATGCTGTACTCATTGCACCACCTCGCTGCCCCATAGACATCAACTTTGACAACTGGAAATCACCACATTAATGTAAGATGTCATTAAACAAATGAGGAAAAAGCATTCATGTTCCTGATGTGCCTCAGACACACTGGAAACCCAGCACCTTCTCCTGAAGAGCTCACTTAATAAAGATAACCTTAAAAACCTAATACATATGATTAAATACGTGATTCTTGCTCTCCAGCAAGTGAATGATGAAGAAAGGCATGTATTGGCTCAAAGGTTATTGAGGAAATCCTGAGGCTTTTTTTTTAAAAGATAAGCTTTAAAGGAATATTTTACAAAGTCTGAAGAAGTGGCTTCCTACATCATTCACAATTTTTTCCCTCAATGATATTGGTCTGAATTCTTCCAAAGGCCACAGACCCTCCCATTTGTCATGTGTCAAGTAAAAGGTGGACATTTTTGGGGTAAGTTCAGCTGTACCATGTGTAAGTGTCCATGCCTCTCACTCTGACTCGATTTGTCACAGATTTCTTCCCTCCTATACCTAAACATTCTGGTTAGGCTGGATAAAGTGATAAGATCCCCTTCCCCTTCTCAACAGCCTCCCCGTCCCTCTCTACTCTCTCCCTTCCTTCTTCTTTCTCCAAAATCCCCTCCTCATCTTCATCCCCATTATTGTTTCTCTTGTCCTTGGTTTTTCAAAATGACAGCATGGCTCAACTTTGGGGTTGAACACCAATGTTTGGATTTTTGTGGGTTACAACAGCTTGTTTTTATAAAGAGTCTGGTTCTTTCTAATTTCTAGCCTGCATGGAAACTTTGAGTAAGGTAAAGCTGAAGTCTGAAAGTTTCATCAAGGATTTGTTCTTAAAAAAGAAAAGAGACCCTTTAGTTCAAATCAATATATGGGTCTGGGTTTCCGTAGTAGACCGAATAACTGCACTCGCTGCAACACACACACACACACACACACACACACACACACACACACATATAACATACATATAGGTATGCATACATACATATATAATTATAATCTATAATATATGATATCCATCATATAGCCTCAATTTAACTTTTTTAAGTATATGTATTAAGAATCTACTATGTATGAAGCGCTGTACTAGGTGCAAAAACAGCAATGAAACAGACTTTACCCTAAAGGAGTGCATATCCAATTATTAGGGGACAATATCCAGATTCTGATGAACAAATACAGAAATTTCTGAGTACTTAGGGAAGTGGCAATCACAAAAAGCTGGTATGGCTTCATCAAGAATGGTTTATTCCAGACTAACCTCATTTCCTCTTTTTTAACAGGGTAACCAGATTGGTAGACCAGAGGAATGCTGTAGACATAGTATACTTCGATTTCACTAAAACATTTCATAAAGTCTCTCAAGCTGTGTTTCTGGATAAGGAAAAGTGTGGGCTAGATAAGTGACAAAAACAAATGCATTTTCCTGGCAAGTCCCCTTCCTCTTCTCAACAGTGTCTCCACCCATCATTCCCTACATTCCTTCCCTTCCTCCTTCATTTTTCATAATCTCCTTTCCATCTCCATGCCCATTATGCACTGTTAGTTGCACTTGTAACTGATTGAATGACTGGACTCAAAGAGCTGGCATCAATCGGCCTATTTCAGTTTGGAAGGTGGTCACTTGTACAGTATCCCAAAGATCTGTCCAAGTCCTGTGCTATTCACCATTTTAATGAGTCACATGAATTAAACCAATTAAGCTGTAGTTGGCATGCTTATAAATTTTTGGGGGGATGTAAAGTAAAAAATGAACTATTTCCTGCCCTTCTGGAACTTACATTCAATAGGGAAAGGACTACCACACACACACATACACACGCACACACACAAATATAGAATACTTGCCAAGAAAATGCAAAATAATTTGAATGAGGGGAATAACAATTGGGGTGACATAGTAGATGGCACTTCAACTAAGCCTTGAAAAGAACTAGGAGGTGTGGATGAAGAAGGAAAATATTCTTTGACTGAATCAAGAGTCTTTGATGACCTGCTTAAGTCACAAGAAAGCCCAAGTCACATGAGTTTGAGTCACATGGTTGTGACACCCTCTCACCCTGAAGAAGTGTATATATACCCTGAGGTTAACATTTTGCTTCAGGGGCTCACTCATTGGAGGAGTGTTTGTGTGATTTGGCCAGACAAGACTCTGGGTAGCCGTTAAGGAGCCCTCCTGGCTTTGAAAACCCAGATGTTGGTGCTTCTCTCTCTGGTCACCATGTATGTATTGCTATGGACAGACAGTTAGAAGCCCTGTCTGCTGATTTGTGTTATTTTCCTTGTTTATATAATTTCTGCTTTTAATTTCTGTTTGTGTTTTCTCTGAAGTTCAGGGTGCTGACTTTTCCCTCTGAATTAAGTGAATGATATATATATATATATATATGTTTAATTAAAGTGAGATTATAAACCCCTTAAAGATGTTTTCTTTAGAAAAGCAGATCAAAGAATCTGTGCTAGCAGCCCTCCTGTGTGCTGGTGTTGTTGGTCTTAAACCTCCACAGTAGCTGCTAGTAACATTGTTGTTACATTTAGGTAGACTTCTGGTTAAGATCTTGATGTAAAAAACCCAGGAGCCAAGATTTAGGTGCAATAGGAAGCAGTACAGCTTAGCTTCTCTTCAAAATCCTTCAAACAAATCTAGAAAATGTACCAGACTGAATCCTAATGTAGGAACTCCCCCACCCCCCACCTGCCCCGCCACACACAAAGTCATATATTGGGCCATTTTTCTAGCCCAGGTAAGCCCAGGGAGACAGAAGCAACTGAACAGTATTCAATAAACCTAAGGACCTCAACTACAGGGTAAGAGCTTGCTATTTAACAACAAAAAAACACTGTGAAAATTCGAAAGTAGTGTGGCTGAAATTAGATTCACACAAAAATATAACACCATATGTTAACCTAACTCACAAGTGGATACAGGACCTAGATAGAAAGGATTTTATCATAAACAAATTGGAGAAACATAGAAGGAAATATTTTTCACAGTTTTAGATAAGGTGAGAATTCTTGACCAAACAGCAGACAGAGGAGATCGCAGGAGAAAAAAAATGGAAAATTTTGATTACATAACATTGAAAAGCTTCTGCACAAACATCATCATTGCAGAAAAAACTACAAGGGTAAGAGTTAGCTATGAAAAAATCTTTGCAGCAACTTTCTCTCATAAAGTTTTCCTATCCAAGATAGACAGGAAACTGATTTAAGCATATGGAACAAGAGCCATTCCCCCCAATAAATAAATGGGCCAAAGATACGAAGAAGCAAGTCTTAAAAGAAGAAAGCTGTCAACAACCATAGGAAATCATCAACAATAAGAGAAATGCACATTAAAACGACTCAGAGGTTCTATACCAAACCCATATAATTGGCAAAAAGGAGAAAAAAAGGAAAACGACAAATGCTGGAGGGGCTTCAAGGAAACAGGCTCATTAATGAACTGTTGGTGGATCTATGAATCAATCCAATCATCTGGAAAGCAATTGGGAACTATACCCAGAAAATCACTAAACTTTGAATTTAGTCATACTCTTTGACCAAGTGATACCATTACTTGATTTAATCATCAGATAAAGAAAGAGAGGACCAATAGTGGCTCTTGTCAAAGAACTGGAGACAAAGGGAGTACCTATCAATTGGGGAATGGTTGAACAAATTGTGGTATATGAATACAATGCATATCATTGTATCACAAGAAACAATGAAAGGAATGAATTCAAAGAAACCTGGGAAAACATGTATGGGCTAATTCAGAGTGAAGTTAAGTAGAACTAGAAAACAATTTATACAATGACTACAACATTGTAAAAGAAATAATTTTGAAAGATTTAAGAACTATGATCATTGCAATGGACAACCATGGCTCCAAAAACTCAATGATGACTGCTTCATTTCTGAAAAAGAGGTGATGGACTAGAAAAGCAGAATAAGATAGAACTTGAACAGTGTATATATTATTTTGCATGACTATTTTTATTTGCCTAAATGAGGTTTGATTTTTTTTAAACTTTGGGAATCTTTTGAGGAAGAAAGGGTTGACTGGTAGTAATATATAAAAGAAAAAAAAAGAAGACAGTCAAAGAAGAAAGTTCAGAAAGAGATAGATAAATAAGACAGCTCAGAAATGTTGAATTTATTATATTCTTTAGAAGAAAAGAGTAAGTAGTACATGATAGCAACTCATGATATTGTATCGTAATACCAACAGTGAGCAAGACACGCCACAGAGTATAGGTTTTAAATGGAGAATTTATTAGCCGGTGTCCATTAGGGGATCAACCCAAATTAGAATGGCCCCCAATTGGGGTAAGGAGGTAATTTAGATAGAAAATACAGGGTGCAGTGGTTAATTATCTCTTGGACTTTACAGGCCAGGTCACAGGGTAGTGGGTGGTCCCGGGGAACAGGCATAAAGGTCCTGACAGATCAAAAGATTCTGACAGGTTATCGTTAAGTGGGATAATCTTATTGACATTCCTTGGTGGAGTCACGGAGCCCCAGGGACATTTGCTAAATGCCAAAAGGTCTGAGTCCATTCCTTATTATACAAACTGGGGTTTTCTCAGGGGTCTCCTCAGCAATAACTGATTTTTCCAGTACCACAGTACATAATCCTCTTTTTTTTGTATATGTAAATTGTCATTTTTGTTAGTATTTGTCAAGTTGAGAATAACAAAAAATAAAAATTATTTTAAAAAGTACATGTACAAGCCATCGTCACATGTTATTATTAGTAATAGCTAGCACTTGTATAGTATTTTAAGGTTTACCAAGTGCTTTACAAAAATTTCATTTGAAACTATTGATGTCAAAACTATATCAAAATTATTGCCTCTTAAAGTATTAGTATACCATTGTATGTGGTCTCCTCTCACCAATTCATTTGGCACACAACTGCTAAAGTGATTTTTCTAATGCACAGTTCTGACCAGATCATTCATCTACTCAATAAACTCCAAATGTCTCCCTATTATCTCTAGGATCAAATATAAAAATTCATCTTTTGGCACTTAAATTTCTTTACAACCTGGCCTCTTCCTACTCTTCATGTCTTCTTAAGCATCATTTTTATTCGTGCACTGCATGGTCTTGCCATAGTATTGGCCTACAGGTCTCCCAATGCATCCTGAGCCATCTCCAGTCATCCTGGTAAATATCAGGCCACTGGACCCAGATGGCTCTGGAGGAGAAAGTAAGGCTGGTGACCTTGCATAGCCCTCCCTCACTCAAATCAAAGTCAACTGCAAGTCATCTCCCTGATATCATGGTTCTCTTCGAGAACAAAGGATGAATACCACCATTACACACGCACATGCTCATAAGATACTCTGTATCCCATTTCCACACTTCTGTCCTGGCTATCTGATGTCTGGAAGGCCCTCTCTCCTAACCTTTGTTGTTTGCAATCTCTATTTTTCTTCAGATTTTAGTTCAAGTATTACCTTCTACGTGAAACCTTTCCTGATGTCCTGATGTTAGTGCCTTCCCTCATCAAACAACTTTATATTTATTTTGTATATATTCTGTGTTAGCGTGTCCCCTTCTCTGGACCTACTCTCCTAACATGCACTCTCATTAATGGATTGGTCGCTGCATTGATAATTGGCACAGACATTTTTCAATGTTGTGTAATCAAAATTATTCATTTTATCTCCTGTAATCATCCCTTGTTTTGTGAACTCTTCCCTTACTCATGGCTGTGAAATGTATCTACTTCCATTTTTCTCTAATTTCTTTAGATGTGACTTTTTTTTACATCTAGGTCCCACATCCATTGGGAGGTTATTTTGAAATATTATGTAGTATGTTGACCCAAAACTAATTTCTAACCAACTTATTTCTAGTTTTTCCAGCAGTTTTTGTTGAATAGTAAGTTCTTTTCTGGCAGTTGGGTTCCTTGTGTTTATTAACCACTGTCCTATTATGTTCAATTACATTTATGTATCTAATCTGTCCCATTGATTAAATGTTCTATTTTTAAAATTGTACCAAGTTGCTTTGAATGGGCAGCTAGGTGACACAGTGGATGGAGTGCCAGACCTAAAGTTAGGAAGTCTCATCTTCATGAGTTCAGATCTAGCCTGAGACACTTAGCAGTTGTGTGACGCTGGGCAAGTTACTTTACCCTGTTTGCCTCAGTTTCTTCATCTATAAAATGAGCTGGAGACGGAAATGGCAAACCACTTCAGTATTTTTGCCAAGAAAACCCCAAATGGGCTCATGAAGAGTCAGACATGATTGAAACAACTGAACAACAACAATGAAATTTTTTTCTATGATTACTACTTTATAGTACAGTTTGAAATCTGGTACTGCTAGGCTCCCTTCCTTTCCACTTTTTTTTCCCATTATTTGCTTTAAGAGTCTTGACCTTTTTTTCCTCCAGATAAATATTGCCATATTTTTTTCTCCTATAAAATTATAGTTTGGTAGTTTGATTCATATGATATTGATTCAGTAAATTCATGTAGATATTATTATCAATTATTACATTAGTATAGACCAATCATGAGCATTTACTTCTCCAGTTATTAAATTTTTGTAAAGAGTGTTATATAGTTGTGTTCATATAGTTCCTATGAGTGTCTTGGTAGATGAACTCCCAAGTATTAATGATAATATTTTGAATGGAATTTTTTTTCTCTTTCTGCTAGATTTCATTGGTAATGTAATTCAGAAAGGTTGTTGATGATGATATATATGTATATATAGAGAGGTACATGCATACATATATGTTTATTTTATATCCTGCAATTTTGTTGGTTATTAGTTCTATTAATTTAATTGTTCTTTGAATATCTGACAGACTTTGCTAGTATCTGAGCCTAAGTCCTCCCCTCCCACACCCGCCTTGGGAGTTCATTTATAGCTTGTTCTTTTTCTAAGACTGAGTCATTTATGTTTTCTATTTCTTGTTCTGTTTTTCTGGGTATTTTATATTTTGGTAAATATTTATCCATCTTATTTATCAGTTTTGTTGGTACATGATTGGGTAAAATAGTTTCCAATTATTTCTTCTTTTGAATTAATTTTCATTTTTATACTGCCATTTTGGTTTTCCTCTTATTTGATATGATTAGAGAATGTTTTATCTATTTTATTAACTTTTAAAATGCTCCCAGTTTTATCAGTTTGATGTTATATTTGCTTTCAATTTTCATGATCTCTTTTTTTGATTTTTTGAGTTTCTATTGCTTTGGGGTTTTTTATTTGATGCTTTAAAAAGTTTAGAAATTTATATGCTCAATTCATTGATCTATTCTTTCTGTCTTTTGTTAATGTATGAGAAAATATGTATTTTTCCCTTAAGGACTGCTTTAGCTTTGTCCAAAAATATTTAGTATACTATCTCATTGTTGTCATTTATGTCATTGATGAAATTATCTATTATTTCTATGATTTTTTTCTTTCACCCATTAATTCTTAAGAATTAAATAATTGGTTGTCATTCACTCATGTCCAACTCTTTGTGACCCCATGGATTATAGTGTCCATAGAGTTTTATTGGCAAAGATACTGGAGGGGTTTGCCATTTCTTTCTCCAGTGGATTAAGGCAAATAGAGGTTGAGTGATTTGCCCAAGGTCACACAGATATTAAGTGTCTGAGGCTAGATTTGAATTCTGGTCTTCCTGACTCCAGGACCAATGCTCTGTCTACTGAAACATCTAACTGCCCCCCTTTCAGTAATAATTTATAGTATCTTTTGAAATAAATAATAATTTAGTTTTCATTTAAGTTTGAATACATTCTTCAATTGCCCTTGATTAACTATGCTTTTTATTGCAATGTAGTTATTAAATTATATACCCAATAGTTCTGCTTTTTTGAATTTTAATGACATTTTAATGTTTTAGCCTATGGACAATTTTTGCAAAATTTCCATCTTCAGCTGAAAAGTATGAATATTACTTTCTATTCCCATTCAGTAACTGCCAGAGAATCAGTGCATATTGCTGTTCTAAAATATTGCTCAGGTCCTCAACTCCTTTCTTGTTTGATTTTTTTGTTAGATTTGTCTAAGTCTGAAAGGACATGTTGAGGTTCCCAACTATTATATTTTTACCATTCATTCCTCCCTGTATTTATATTAGCTTTTTATTTAAATACTTAGATTCTATTTCATTCATTGGATTCATGTGCATTTCAGTGAGTGTTGTATTATACGTGAGGAAGAGAGGGAAGCCCAGAAGATCAAAGAGAAGGCCACTCCACTGTTCCTCATTCCTATTTACCATGCCACCTCTATTCTCCCACTTAAACATCTCTCTCCTCTATTTCCTGACTGTTTTCCAATTCTGTGCGTATATGTGTGTGTGTGCCTATGTACATGGAAGTGTATATGATCAATCTTCCTTTGGTTCAAGTATGAGTGAAAGTTACGAGATACCCACTTCCCTAACACATCCTTCATATTCATATATTCTTCTTTTTCACCTCACTTATAAGAAATAGTAAGTTCCTTCTTCTTCCTCATGACTTCCCTAGGATATTCCATTTTCCTTCCTTTTCTTTTTTTTAAACCATCAACACAAAACAAACTATCTTTAGGCCCTGCATTTATTTAGAGAACTCTAACTCCCTCTGTGATCCTTGTAACTAATAGGGTTCTGAAGAGACATTTGTCTTTGCCCCCCATTAGAATGTAACTGGTTAATCATTATCTATTACATTCCAGTTTCTAAAATGTATTTACCATTTACATTTCTCTTGACACCTACGTTCTCATTTCTGAATTTCTGTTTAGCTCTAGTTTTTTCATCAGAAATAATTGAAAGTCTTCTGTTGGAAGTCCACTTTTCCCTGTGTAATATTATGCTCAGTCTTACAGGGTAATAAATTTTTCATTTGTTTTTTTTAGAATAGTAGAGTCTAAAATTTGATTTGACTATTCTTTGCCAGAGTAGCAAAGTCAACAAACATTTATTAAGCACTTACTATGTGCCAGGCACTGTGTTAAGCATTGGGAATACAAACAGAAGCAGAAAGAAAGACAGCTCCTGCCCTCAAGGAACTTAAATTCTAATGGAAGAAGGCAACAAATAAAAGAAAGCTGCAAAGGTCAGGGGTGGAGGTGGGGGCAAAAGGTATCGTTAAGAGAACATGCTGGACTGGAATGACTTATATAAACTGATGCTGAGTGAGGGGAGCTGAACCAGGAGATCGTTATACACAATTATAGACACATGGTATCTGTAAGGACTAACTTTGATAGACTTGACTCCTCTCATCAATGCAAAGTCCAAAGACAGCTCAAAAAGATTCATGATGGAAAAAGCTATGCACATCTAGAGAAAGAATTATGCAGACTGAATACAGATTGATGCAAACTTTTTGCTGTCTGTCTCTTTCTTTTCCTTCTTTTTTTGGTTTCATTTCTCCTTTCTCATGATCCATTCCATTGGTTATAATTCTTCTTTACAACTGGACTATTATGTAAAAAAGTTCAGTGTGAAGGTATATGTAGAACCTACATTGGATTACATGCTGTCTTGTGGGGGGGGAGGAGAGGGAAGAAAAGAAAATTTGGAACCCCAAAACTTGTAGAACTGAGTGTTATAAACTAAAAGTAAAAAAATTAATTTATTGTTTTTTGAAAAAAAGAAGACATGGTAGAAAAAATCTGGATTTTCAGAAGTAGAGCCCAGAGAGGAATAAAGACATAATAGACTTGGACATTTTCTTTAAAATGAATATTATAGGAAGAAATGACCAGCTAGAGAATAGGGCCCACAATGGCAGAATGAACATCCAGGGTAATAAATCTACTATAACATGGTGGAGGAAGAATAGAGAATCAATAGGAGAGTCAAGTGAGTAAGCGCAGAACAGGCTTGTGCACTCTTTTTTATTTTTTTTAATTTATTTATTTGCAGCGGGGAAGGCAGGGCAATTGGGGTTAAGTGACTTGCCCAAGGTCACACAGCTAGTACATGTGTCAAATGTCTCAGCTGGATTTGAACTCAAGTCCTCCTGACTCCAGGGCCAGTGCTCTGCTCATTGAGCCCCCTAGCTGCCCCCAGGCTTGTGCACTCTTTATAGTAATTCCTTTTCTTCTAGCTGCTTAATAGTATTTTTTTCTTTGACCTGGAAGCTTTGGATTTTGCCTGTGACGTTCCTGAGTATTTTCAATTTGGGTTTCTTTCTGACTTTATTAATATATTCTTTCTATTTTTACTTGCCTTGTTGTTCTAATAGATTTGAGCAGTATTCTTTTGTCATTTCTTGAAATATGGAATCTGGGTTCTTTATTTGGTCATGACTTCCAAAGAGTTAATTGATTCTCAAATTATCTCTACTTGACCTTTTTCAAAGTCAATTGTTTTTGAAAGCAGATGCCTCATATAGTCTGCTATTTTTCAGTGTTTTGACTTTATTCTAATATTTCTTGTTGTCACCTAGAATCATTGAGATACATTTATTCTATTCTGGTTTTTTTAGGAAACCTAAAAGCCTGTGTGAGGCTTTCCATTTTCAGTTCTAAGCTATTTATTTTTCTGAATTTTTCTACATTGCTTTTATTTTGCCCTTATAATTTTTAAATCACTTTCTTCAGCTCTTCAAGATACTCTTCAAGTCTTTGAGGCCAAGTCATTTTTCTGTCTGAGGCTCTGCTTGTATTGTTGGTAAGGTGCTTTCTTCTTACGAGTTTACCGCTGTTATTGTCTTTTAACATGTAACATTTCTTCATTGTGTTGGATGTTTTCTTCCATTTACACAGCCTGTTTCTGGTTTAGGACTTTATGTCCCCAAAGGGCCAGGCTCTGTTCTCTTGCACACTCTTGCATGGAGTAAACAGGCCATATTTGGTCACATCCCCAATTTCCCATGCCCATGTGAAAGTTTCCATATCTTCTTGCCATCTGTGTGGCAGCCTTTCAGGCCCTACTAAAAAATCCTTAGTTAAACTTAAAGGCTTCAGGTCACCTACCCATATCCTGAAACTTTACTGGCTAAAGTGCTGAGGGCCTTCAGCCCCCTTGAACATCCTAGGTTAGAGCATAGGCCAGTTTCATGCTTGTTTACCTGAGGGCATCCTAGCTTCCCGGGCAGGACTCCTCTCTCAGTGTATAAAACATTGAGGAGGAACTTGGAAGGACAATATTTGAGCCTCTCCAACATATCTAAAATTGAGATTATGTACAAATCTTTCAAAAGTACTACAGTTACACTAATGCACTGTTGGTGGAGTTGTGAACTGATCCAATCATTCTGGAGTGCAGTTTGGAACTATGCCCAAAAGGCTATAAAACTCATATAACCTTTGATCCAGCAATACCACTGCTAAGTCTATATCCCAAAGACATCCAAAAAAATAGAAAAGGACCTATTTGTACAAAAATATTTATAGCAGCTTTTTGTGGTAGCTAATAATTAGAAATCAAAGGGATGTCCATCAATTGGGGAATGGCTAAACAAGCTGTGGTATATGATTGTAAGGGAATATTATTGCGCTATAAGAAATGATACGCAGGATGATTTCAGAAAAACATGGAAAGACTTACATGAACTGATGCACAGTGAAGTGAACAGAAGCAATGATCCAAGACAATCCCAGAGAACTAATGATGAAACATACTATTTGCTTCTAGAGAAAGAACTGATATTGATTAAATACTGATGAATTATACTATTTTTCACTTTTTCTTTCATTTTTTGTTTTATTCAAATCTTGTACAAAATGACTAATATGGAAATGTTTTACATAATTGCACATGTATAACCTATATCTGATTGCTTACCATCTCAGTGAGGGAGGAAGGGAAGGAAGAGGTAGAATTTGGAACTCAAAACTTTAAATAACAATGTTAAATTTTTTTTAAAAGTACCCCAGTTGATTTTTGGGAATAGCAGATATTTAATAGGAGAGAGAAAAGATGGGGGAATTGACCAAGGACCTTGATCCACTGAATGTCCTATTTAACAGAGATAATAAAATGTTAAGATTTGGCCCCTTTCAGACTTTGCCTTCAAGCATTCACAATTTGTAGAATGCACAAAACTTTCCTTGAGTGAACTATTCAAAGATTGTAAAGGGGCATAAAACCAGGAATGGAGCATCCATAGCTTATAAAGGAAGTGCAAAGAAATGACCTTGTATTTATTTTATTTTGTAAATCCTTATATAAGGACATCTTCCCAGTAAAACGATAGAATATAAGCTCCTTAAGAGCAGAATTGTTTTATTTTTGTCTTTGGGTCTTAAGTGCCAATGTGTTCCCTGACATGTATAGGTTCTTACTAAATGCTTGTTGATTGATTGGAAAGGATCTCAGAGATCTTTTTTTTCTAATTCCTTCATATGAAGAAACTGAGGTCCAAAGTCAGGAAATTTTTTACCCAATTTCTCAAAAGCTTTTAGTAATAGGCCCAAGATGGCAGCCCAAGTTTCCTTACTCTTGGTCCAGGATTCTTTCCACTACATCATACCCTTCCTCCAGCTCCAACATACAACCCAAATTTATATCTCAACAATGGCCTCCTAGAAACATAAAACTCCTTAACGATGACACAGTGGTGATTATTCCAGGTACCATGCCAAGTCTTGAGGGGAAAGAATGGTAGGCAGGTCATTCCTGTGGCATCTCTCCAAACTCATCTCATAATCAGCAATCTCTTCTCACATATGGGTTGATCCCAACCATCAAGGACCTCTGTGAACATGGTGCATTTATGTATCTACTTGTCAGAACCAAAGTCACATATTAAGTATAAACAAATACCAGACTGTTTGCATCACCATTTTTTTAAAAGAGTAACTTTTTCCCCTTTAAATCAAATTTCTTTAATGAATTTGAAAACAAAGGCACAAGTCTCTAGCTGTGGCAAATATTTCCATTTATATTGCTGCCTCATCCCTGTTCCTATTGGTCCAAGTTGTGCTTTCTTCAACCACTAACTTCATACTTGGAACATAGGCAAGTTCAGTAAACTGTAAGGTTTTTTGTTTTTAATCTGAAACCTTATGGAAAACCAGCAGGTAAAATTTTGAGAACAAACTCTTCCTTTAATAAAGAGTTTTTGTTCCGTAGCTCTTCAACAAAAATTCATTTTGGTCTTTTTTTACTCTAAACTGATTTGCCCCTCCATGTTTCATTGCCTTTCCTAATATCAAGGTGGCACTTTTAATTCCTATTAACACATATCTTCTTTGTTAGTTTTTCTGAGGTGTTGTTTTCTTCTTCTGTAGTATCACTGTAGTCCCTTTTGGTTTTTATTTCCTCTTCTTGGCATACCTGTGGCTGCTTAATTCTTCCCCTTCTAACAAAGTGCTGGATCCGGGACTCCAAGCCTTCACATCTAGGACGATCCAATAGCTTATAGGTTTGTGTTTTCACTCCCTCTACAAAGGCACTGATCTGCTTCTGGACAGAAGGTTTGACATCTCTCCACTGAACCATTTCATTTATCTTTGATCCTGACCCAGGACATATGGCAGCAGAGTACATTCCTTGTAGCATGCTGCATAACATGTGACTTTTAACTGCATAACTAGCCCACAATTGCTGCTAGTGTGTAACATTGAACTCCGGGACCTCCCGATCATAGATCCACTTGATGTTCTCAAATTTACAATCATATAGAACTAGAGGAAATTCCACTGCCATGCTGTACTGTGGTTTTTGGGGATTTTTCTCTATGTTCAGCAGTTCATCAATGATGTCTGGTTTCTCCATCCTCTGGCCAATAAGAAGGAGAATGGCCATCATACAACATACTTGATGGCAAAGAAATGCCTGCCCAATCACTTCAAATTGACATAACTGGAATGGTTCCTGCTGTTGAAATTTCTCCCCTGGACCCTGCAAGGCCACTAGTTGCACTGTAGCAGACAGGATAGTCCTCTGGAAATTTATCACACCATTGGCCACATCCATTTTACGTAAGTTCTGGAAATCATGAGTGCCAACATATTTTTGGGCTGCATCATTCATGGCTTCAATATCTAAATCAGCACTGGGGAAAAAGTAGCGGTAAGTCTGTTCAAGGCAGCTGAACTGGGCACTAAATCTGGGTTCTACAGGGGCCCAAGCCAGCACCCGGATGTCTGGAAGGAGCACCCGATTAAGAATATGGGTATAACGAATCTCTTCAGCAGCATCATTGATACTGTCTTTCAAACTTTGATCTTCTGGATTCTTGCTCCCCAGAAGTTAGGAGCGAAGGTGAAGGGAAATCACCTGTCCAAAGGCACTGACTCCTTTGTCCGTTCTCCCACACAGGTGGTAGTTAGATGTCTGTCTGCTTTCTACTAGCCGAGTCTTGGTTAGTGCCTCAAACAGTTTCTCCTCAATGGTGTTGTTTGTGTTTTCTTGACTGGCAAAACCCTGGTATCCCCAGCCCAAATAAGCTATCCTTAGAGCTATATGTCTTTGGCCATACGCACTGAAATTAAAAGCACGCTGTCGCTGCTGCTATTTCTTTGGTTTCCCAGCTTCAGTGGGACTTTCTCCCTTAATGTTTGGGCTCTTCTTCTTGTCAGCCTGTTCCTGCTGTAGCCTCTGTACCTCTGTCTCCAGTTCTCGTATTCTCTTCAGAAGTGTCTCAGTCTGATTTGACGCTATGTTTCTTTCCATCATGTATCTCCGAAATGTAAAAAAGTATATAGTTTCTCTGTGCCAATATTTCAGATGAAGATTTCTGAGTGCCTTGATCCACATCTTCTCTCAAGTATTCAGCTCCATCTTCAAGGTGATAAAATAGAGGCTTCCGGCAGCAAAAGCTTCCAGGAAGCATTCTGTGCATCACCATTTTTCAAAAAGTGTTTATTGCTTTTCAGCCTTATTTACTGCAAAATAATTCCCATGTATAAACAGTACATTTTATTCCTTTTCCCCCAGACAGGAAAACTCCAGTTTCCTGCTTTAATGTGCTAAGGGCGAGTAAGCATATAGTATTCCAGTGTTTTCATGCTCTCACATTTAACACCACTGTTGTAAATCACTGACATAGTTTTAATTTGGATAAGCCCTTTCTAAAAGGAATTCTGCTGATGGAATAATTGGAAAAGGCTTCAGTGGTGAAGGTGATGGACTAGTTATTAGGATTAATGTGTTCAGCTCTTAGTTTTCTAAAATGTCAGCTCTGCATTAGACAGAAACTTTCAGGAAGCCTCATTTAAGCCATGCCCTGTCTAAGGAGGTATGAAGTAGAGCTGGTTTCCGTCATCCAGGGCTGGCTGAGGGTGGAGACAGTGCTGTTTGCTCAACTGGTTAAGGTGGCTTAGTTTAGATCTCATGTGATTCTGAATGGAGGAGTAGAAAGTACTATGTGAAATCACATCCAGCTGAAAGTAAAATATTCGGGTTTGGTGGAGCTAGAGGTAGCTGAGCCCCCCAGCTCATTTTTTTAATGTAAGTATCAAACAAAGTTATGTTCTTTGGTAAAAATTCTTACTGGAAAATAAAGGGGGGAGGGGAGCTATAATTTCAAAATTCATTAGGAAAGCATCTCAAGTCAGGCCTTTCATATATGCTTTTTTGAAATGCACATACAATCAGAGGTAGTTTTTAATTTTTTTGTATTTGTCTGTTTAATTGCTTTGAAGTATTTTAGATGTGTTGGTTTTTAACCCAAATGCTTAGTTTTATTTGGTCTAATATGCACCTTAATGGCAGAGACTGTTTCATTTTGTCTTTGTATCTACATGGTCAGCATTTAATAAATGTTCATTAAACTTAAATTATATAAGAAAATGACTCATTTAGAAAAGTATGATATTTGGTACACTGTCTTTTTTGCAACTAGCAAATACTTTCCAAATGGATATTTTATATTTATCTAGCACTTCAAGTTTTGCAATATATTTTCCCCAACTCCTGAGGTAGATAGTACAAGTATTATTGTCTCTATTTTACAGATGAAGACACTGAGGCTCTGAGAGGTAAGAGGCTTTCCTATGATCATATAACTAAGCAAATGTCTGAAGGAGGATTTTGACTTAGGTTTCCTGACTCCATGTGCCTATCCCATGCTCCCAGATCTTTGAGGAAATTTTACTTACAGTAAATTCGAGTAATTAATTTCTTCTTATTCCTTATAAGTAATACATTTCAAGGGAAGGGGAAAGAAAAGGAAACAAGATTTCGTGATTAGAAGATTGTTTTTTAAAAAATCATACTTACCATAAGAAGTTTTTCAAAATGAATCTTGAGGTCATGTTGTCCCAACTCCTCATTTTACAGACGAAGAAACTGAAGTCCACAGAAGTAGAGAGAAATGCCCAGGGTGCCACACCCAGCTAGTTACAGAACTAAGAATAGAACCCATGAGTTCAAATCCAGGGTTTTCCACTGCTCCACACTGACTCTTTGGTGTCAGCTCCAGGCCATTTTAATTAAACTTGTGACAACCTATTATGATGAACTGAAGTGATCTTTTCTAGTAAGTGGGTATTTTAAGATGCTCAAAAATCAGTTGAAGACCATTGGGAGATAAATTTGATAAATATGGTATCTTAGAAAGAACAGGGGCCTGAGAGTCAGGAGACCAGGAATCAAAACATACTCCAGCCACTAAGTAGCTGGGCAAAGCTGGCCCTTGTTTGCTTCATCAATATAGTGACTAAGAAAGAGGGTGGGACTAAATGATCTGAGTTTCCTTCTAGTACTAAAAGTCTGTCATCTTCTGAATTCTACTATGGCTTAGTAGTATGCTTACAAAGATAGAGGCAGTGTGAGACTGGGGGAAGAGCAGTATCCTTCAGAAGCAAATGAGGAGGATTGAAATTCTACTTCTAATGCCTACTACGTATGTGGCTTTGAGAAATGACAACTAGTTTGTTCATTTGTAAAACGAGGAAGTCGGACTACACGGTCTTGGAAGTCCCTTCCAGCTCTATACCTATCATGGCCTTTATATTCCTTATAACTGATATGTGCTAGAGGAGGAAAAATAAATGGATTTTTTTTTTAATAATTAGAAGATTGTAAGACAATGTAAACAATGAAAAGACAAGCTGGATTTCAGGTCTATTTGCAATCCCGCTAAGTTTGTAACAATCTTGAAGAAAATAGTGCTAAACACCTGTGGGATCCTGTGGGATCCTTTGTAACTATATAAATGCTAAGTACCATCATTATCATGACAATTAGTAATAACACTATCCAATGTATTTCCACACACATATTAATATGCATTTTCAGTTCAGTTGGCAGGACAGCCCTGTACGAGGAGGCAGCCTAATTCAGGCTGTGGAGTCAAAAACCTTCCCTTCGAATCCTACTTCTGACCCTTAATACCTTTGTGAGCTCAGGCAGGCAGGGCCCTTCACCTTTGAGTCTCACTTTCCTCATAAGTAAAAGCAGGGGTGTGTGCTCTAATTGGGCTTTAATGACACCCCATTTTCTTAAAACGGGAGAACTATACTGACTTCTTTAAAGCCTCTTGCCAGAGTAATAGAGATAAAGATATAAATACATATATGTACATATATATATAGTCTTTATATCGATTAGTTTGATAAAACATTGTTTAAAGATTTTTAAGTGCTGTTGACAATCCTTGCCACTGAGTTGTATTGTCACCAGTTGTGTGAAGGCAGCTCTAGGGGTCCCACTTCCAAAGTGACCTGTTACAGTGAGCAAGCAGCAAGCAGCAGCCTGGGCAGGGGCAGCAGGCTGGCTGGCAGCAGCAGGCTAGACAGCGGAAGGGGCAGAAGCCTGGGCAAGGGCAGCAGCCTGGGCAGGAGCAGCAGTAAGCTGGGCAGCAGAAGGGGCAGCAACCTGGGCAGGGGCAGGAGCAGTCTGGGCAGTGGAAGGGCAGCAGCCCGGGCAGTGGCAGCAGCAGGCAGGGTAGCAGTAGCAGCCCGGGCAGGGGCAGGGGCAGCAGGCTGGCTGGCAGCAACAGCAGCTGCCTCCACCTCTAACAAAGCATTCTTGGCAGGACCATGCCTTCATTTATATAGTCACTTGTAGTTCAAGAACACGGTAACAAAACTGGCTTTTCGGCTGCATCTGCCAACTTCGGGGTGGTAAAAAAAAAAAAAATTTAAAAAAATAAAAAATGAAACAAGCGACTGCCAACCCGTATTGGGAAAGAACTCCTGGGTGGCACTTCTCTCTCAAGAGAAAAGTTTTCCAAGCGATTTTCCATGATGTATCTGTTGAGATATTGGAGCAGAGGAGCGCGCTCGAAGTAGGGGTCCTATTTTCGTGAGTTTCATAAAGGTTTCTACTTCTTTTTGTCTCTTCTGGTAGTTCGTCTTTTCCTGATTAAGGAGGGTCCGCTGAGAGAGTCTCCGCCAATCACAATGGGGAACGAGAACAGCACCTCTGACAACCAGGTGGGTGTTAGGAAACTGCTTCACTCCTCCTTCCGCCCCCCTCCCCACCCCCATGCTTAACCTTTATTGAAGCTTACTTTTTTTCTGCCTGGAAAAGTCGTGTTCGTTGTTGTCGTCCTCGTCGTCGTCGTCGTCATCATCGTCATCTCATCATCATGCCAGCAGCTCATTAACAAGGTTGAAGGAGCCTTATGTTTAAATAGGCACCTGCCACCACTTCTATCTTTTCTAAGATTCTCTTTTAATTACGGTGTAGCCTCTTTTTTGGACAAAGGGAGCATTTTCATTCTCTTACATCTATGTCACCCTCTCTTTTGCGAAACAGATTTCACAAATTCTTTCTGGATTCTGTAATTAATAGTCACATAGTTCTAGTAGTTAGGTGGTTAAAATAGAAGTTTCCCTCTCCGCTCCAGAAAATTTTTGGCTCTTGGAAGGTTAAAAAAAGTAAACAAATCTATATTACTCAGAGCTGTTAAGGAATGTGAAACAGATTGTCCTCATGATAGATAAAGTTTCAATAGCTTTTCTAAGCCAAAAACATTCTAAAATTGAAGATTGGATTTCAGTTGCTTAATTGTGCATGCACAGATGTAGCATTTCTCATCCATTGAGGTTTCATAGTGGAAAAAAATTAAATTCTGGTAATATTAATCAAATGTCTTGGCACAATCTCATTCAGCTAATTAATACAGCAAAAGCATGATGCAGATTTAGAATGTAATGGTATTGCATTCCTCAGATGAGTAAATTGGATCTAGGAAGCTGGCATTCTCCATCTGGCTTTCTGCTGTGGTTGTCTCCTTCTGATGCAAGATTTCTTAAGAGGAATCCTACTTTGGCAACTTCAGTCCAGCCTTGGAGACCTATATGCTTTGACTACTTGGGGCATAGTTTGAGAAATAGTGGGACATTTTGGAATAAGAATGTCAAACATAAAAGGGAAAGTGTGCATGGGGGCTGGTCAGAACTATGCAATTCAGGTCCTTTGGAAAGTACTACAAGGAACAGGTAATTTAAAAGGTGCTCTCAAATAAACTTTTTAAAGACAAATTCTTTTGATCAAGCTGGATTTAGGAGACATCCCAAGGGTAGATGCTCGACCTCAGGGCACAGATCCTGCAGGAAAAGAGACTGGTATACCAGATAGGGAAGAGACAGAGACCCTGAGGTAGTATGAGGATGAGTGGGTAGGACACAGGGAAGACGTGTTCACTTGGGGTCCAACCACTTGGGGAGGGAAGGAAGTAGCCCATTTGGTAGCTTCCCATTTTAATTCAATTAAATCCAAGATTTATTAAGTGCCTGCTATGTACAAACACTGTAGGGCTACAAAGACAGAAAATAAAATTGTCCCTGTCTTCAAGGAGTCAGTCAGTCAGTCAACAAACATCTACTAAGCACCTAATATGTACCAAGCATTGCACTAAACAGCGGGGAAACAAAGAAAGAGGAAAAAACAGTCTCTTCTCTCAAGGAGTTCATAGTCTGATGGGGAGGGGAGCCACAAATAATTATTCAAGTTATATAAAGAAAACAAAAGAGGGAGGGAACCCAAACATCAGGGATGTTTTCTAGAGGAGTTAGCATCTGAGTTACGTTTTGAAGGAAGACCCACAGTAGGCACTTTGTAAATGGTGAATTGAATGAGATGACCAGAACAAATCACTTCCCTTGATACTAGCTAAGTAGGTGCTAAGCTTCATTATTTCCACTAGCTGAAGGAGTCAATACTCTGTAAACGTCAGCGCCTTGTGACAAAGCCCCAGGTACACCTCCCTAGTTACAGGACTAATATTTAAGTCAGCTCTTTCCCTTTTCTTCAGATGAATTAAGAAATCTTGTGAAGGGACACGAAGATTTAGATAACAGTAGCACAAACAGATGAGAGCTATACACTTAAAAATATGAAGTTTGCGTTTTTGAGACCTAAAAACCTCTCTCTGCCTCTCTGATTTTTGTTGAATTCTTACTCCTAAGGTAAATATTCTACAAGAGATTTAAATTTTAAATGCCTCTATTATTTTTCTCCTATCACATCAGCCACATGGCAATCCCTTTTCTTCTCTACCTCCTGGTTTCCTTCAAGTCTTTTCTCAAATTCCGCTTTTTCAGGCCTGTCTCTAGCACCTGATGAATCTAGGTGATTTCATGGGGCCTACACCATGGGGAAGGGAGGAAAGCAAGAAGATCCTGTGTGGTTTCAATTAGCTGGAATGCTCAAAGAGGCAGCATGGTACTTTCTTTTTTCTTTTAAGGCCATCTTGGCAATCATTTAAACTTAATTTTACCTGGATAAAACTTGGGGGATGGCTCACAAGATAGAATTTATTCTGGCTTCTATATGCTGTAGGGAATACCTTGAACCCTATATCTCTAGCATTGCTGCTGCCAACAGGTGATGCAGCTAATGCACTGCTCTCTATAACCATTTCACTCTATTTGCTTTCAGTCAGAGGATGCTGGCTCCAATAACATCATCCTGCTGCCACCAAACCTGGGTGTACCACAGGTACTGGAAAACACGACCGATATGCATGGCTTGTGTTTCAGCCATTTGAAAGCATTTGTGGATGCTTTCCAATTTTGTATTTGGCATATCTGCTTTGGTTCCTTTTTTGTCTCTCCCCCTCCCTCCTCACCCCAGCAAGTTGTGAAACATTATCTAAATTTGCTTTCTTTTAAATATGTGGTTAAGCGTTTGCTTTTCATTTCTTTCTTTCTTTCTTTCTTTCTTTCTTTCTTTCTTTCTTTCTTTCTTTCTTTCTTTCTGTGTTTGTTTGTTTTTTTTGAATAAGATTTTTCTGTATATACCCAAGAATGTACTGGTTAAGATGCTGTAGGGAGCTGGAGAAGGTCTTTGCTCTCAATAGTAAAATAGATGCTGGGTGTAACATCTCTTTTATCAGGTAGCTCTTTGCCAGATCCCCCAAGCTGCATTTTGGGTCTCAGTTCATGGCAACACCATTACTCTCAGTAGGGTAAACTAAATTGACATGAAAGACTGGCATTTGAAATCAGTGGCAATATCCTTATGCAGTTATAAAGGACAGAAACTATACAGCTTTGCCTTATATAATAATCATTTGGGGGACCTTGAGGATCAAAAATGATGAACCAAAACCTTGTATCAGTTTTATCATTTTTATGGATTGATATTTTTATGCACTGATTGTGGGTTACTATGGTTTAATAAATTAGTTACATGGTAAATTAGTCCTTCAATAAACTAAGGTCTCTCATTGACCTTTCCGTGCTACCTTGATAAAGTGCTAGAAATAGACATGTGACTCCATAATTTAGAAAATAAAAATGAGCCATTTTAAGACAGATAACACTAGCATACAGGATGGCTGCTAGCACAGGTTCATTTTTGATCTAGTCAGACAGGAAAAACAGCTTTGAAAGGGTTAATTATCTTACTTTGTTCTAGTCTAGTCTCCTCACAAGAGGGTTGCTGATAATGGCAGCACAACTCCTACAGCCTTTCCTAATCACCCTTCTGGCAGGGGCCAGCAAGAAGGGAGGGGCAACTATCCCTACATCTCGATGAGGTCAGTCGAGACAGGCACTGCTGGTGCACTCCCCTAAATCCCTTCAAGCCTCAGGGGGGCTGGTTAAAGCAAACATAGAAGCCCCCAAGCTGATGGGGTGTTGATGGGGGCTGATCAAGGCACACACAGCAATCCAGCTTGTGCATTCAACCTTAAGGGTTCCCCACTCCCTGACCAGTGCCCCCCTGTTTATAGGGCAACAGACAAAGAAGGCATATTGCCAGCAATAGCCTAACAAGTTTGCATCACCTCAGCCCTCTATCTCACTGTGAATTCCCAGTGGATGTTTACAACTTAAGCACAAATGTTTATATTATTTATCATTATATAATGCTGCGCAAGCATGGTGGAGATGTTTTGAACCATAATTGTGAGAACTCATATCTAATACTTGGGAACAAGAGATTGTTATGGCTATGGATCCTGGGAAACTGAACCTTAAGAAATAATAACAAAAATCCACTCTACACACACTAAAATCCACCTTATTTACAATCACCCTAATTCAAACTTCAGGAAGCTCAGACATTCTGCCTGATGCTGTCTTTCATGTCTACCCCTCCACCATTCTAAAGCAAATAGTCTTTGATTTTGTCCCTTTTTAGGGTTTCCTTAAAACATTTATAGGTTCAAAATAAACTGTAGTCTTTATTACCTCCAGGATCTAATATAAAATCCTCTGTCTAACTTTTAAAGTCCTTCATAGCCTGGCTTCTTCTTACCTTTCCAGTCTTACACTTTACTCCCCTCAAAATGCTCCACAATCCAGTAACATTGGCATCTTTGATGTTCTTTGAATACGACACTTTATCTCCTGACTTTGTGCCATTTCAATGATTGTTCCCCATGCATCGAATGCTCCCCCTCCTCCTATCTGCCTTTCCTTGGAGTTTCCTCACAGGAGCCCCAAATTGAGAGGTATATATCTTGGGGCAGTAAGCAATTAGATTGGATAAGTAATATAGGGCCAGCTTTCAGAAGGACTGGTTTCGTGGTTTCCTTCAATTCTTTTCTCAAATTCCACCTTCTCCCTCTCAATGCTAGTGCTTTCCTTCTGAGTTTACCCTGTATGTATCTTGTATGTATAAAGTTCTTTGCATGTTGTCTTCCTCATTAGAATGTGATTTCCTTTGGTACAGGGGCTGTTTCTGCCTTTTTGTAACCCCAGTGCTTAGTACAATGTGTGGCACATAGTAAACACTTAATAAATGTCTGTTGACTTGATCTGTTAAAGAACTTAGATATGGAGGGGATCCTATTCTCCCTGATTTCTATATGAAGAAAACAAGACCCTGGGAAGTTAAGTGACTTGTCCAAGGTTACTCGGTTTGCTAGTGTTCAAGCTGGAACTAGAATGACAGTATCCTTACATTCAATCTGTGCTCTTTCTACCATGCCAATTCTGCCCCCCCCCCCCCACTGCTCACCAAGAAACAGGTGGTTAAGTCACCTTTAGTCATCCATCATGCATTGAGTTCAGCAGAATTTTACTTTATAGCAAATATCATTTCTATGCTTCTAGTTCAGCATTTTCAGCCCCTCTTACTAGTCATTTAATACTAAGAATTGTTCATTAATGACCCTGCTGAACCTGTTCAATAAGCCCATGTTACTTAGGATGTCTTCTAATGTGAGTCCTGGAAAGACATACCTAAGTTCAAGGTCTCTCTTCAAAAATCACAGCTCATAAGATCCCATCAATGTTTCTCTTTTACCAGACCAAGCAAGAGGACAGGATAATTCAAAGTAAAAGACTTTAAACACAGCAGAGTAGTAAAGTAAATAGCAATTTTCCCCAGACAAATGAGGGCACATTGTACTACAGATTCTCACATCACTTCTAGGGGAAGGGAACATGCATAGCCTGGACAACTCATGTTACTAGGGCTTAATCCTAATACCATCCCAGCTGGTACTTTTTTTTTTGTCTCTAAAATTACTACTTGCTGCTTCTCTGCAGAGCAATTGGTGTCATTTTCTGGGCCATTTTCTCAGCTGAAATGCAAACTGCCAGTATCATTTACAATGCTGTCTTTTGGGCTGCTGCTGTTATTTGCTCATTTTCCACTGAATTATAGCTTTTATGTGGCATCGTTGAGATTCTGTGATTCTCTGTAATGGAGTATTGACAGCTCTTTTAGCCCTTAGCCACATGGCTACTTTAGATTTTTTATGAATCAGACTCACAGATGGATCCAGTCAACACTCTCTTCATGTTTCTGTTGGCTAGTGATGGGCCAAGAAAATTATCCTGAAGCTTCACTCTAAACATATTATAGGAGTCGGGGAAATTGGGGACTTTTGATCTGCATGCCTATAGTTATGTCCAAATGTCTGCTGTCCTTGTACTTGGATGTGCTGTGTTTGTGCCAAGACCAAACTTTACTGAAATATAAAAAAAGAAGATTGAGCCATTACAGTATAATTTGTTTAGAACCGTGGTTCCTAACTGTAGGTCTGTGAATTTATCTTTAAACATGTTTGATAATAGTATTTCAATACAATTGGTTTCCTTTGTAATTCTATGTATTTTATATTATGCGTTTTAATACATTTTGAGAAAGGGGCCATAGGCTTTACCAGATGGCCAAAAGGGTCCATCACACACACATACACACACACACACACACACACACACACACACACACGTTTCCCTGGTTTTAGAGCTTAATGTAAAGTTGATGCTATCTTCTATTTAACTCAATTAAATTTAATAGACCTTTATCAGATGTAACAACAATGTGCTAGGTGTTGGGAAAAGAGATGACATTTAAATAAAACATTGCCTTTGTTTTTCGTAGTAGAGTATGACATATACACAGATAATCACAAGATAGAATAGCATGCTGTGTTGCAAACAAAACAAAGAACTATAAGTCCTGACCTTACCTTCCAAGCATTATCCAGGTCTCATTTATCCAGGGCTTAAGTCATTTTTCAGCCCTGTCTGACGCTTTGTGATGCCATTTGGGGTTTTCTTGGCAAAGTCACTGGAGTGGTTTGCTATTTCCTTCTCTAGCTCATTTTACAGATGAGGAAACTAAGGCAAACAGGGTTAAGTGACTTGCCCAGGGTCACACAGGTAGTAAGAGTCTGTGGCCTGATTTGAATTCAGGAAGATGAGTCTTCCTGACTCCAGGCCTGGTGCTCCATGCACTATGGCACCACCTAGCTGCCCATCTAGGGCTTAGGGGGCTGAAAAATAGAGTTTAGGTTCAGTCTCGGGAATGAAGTAAGACTGTCAGGAAGGAACTGTGCCTTCCCAAGGGAAAGAGTTAGATGAAGGGCCCATTGACTAGAAGGAATTTTTTTTTAAATGTACCTGGAAGAGATAATTTGGTGCTTTCAAGATGTGCCAAGCTAACTGAGTTATATGAGACTGTGTACTTGAAATTACCTTAACTCTATGTCGTTTAGACACTAAGATCTCCTTGTATTACAGTAAGGCTTAGTTACAAGCATGAATTAGTTCTGAGTGGTTTTTTTATTGAGGATAATTAGCAGAGGTGAGGTACCACCAAAAAAGAAAAAGTGAGAAAAAACTGACTCTTTTTTTGAGTTCCCAAAGTAAAAGTTTGCCCAATACCATTGGTAGCAGGAAAGAAAGGGGCATCATGTCTGATCCTAAGGACTTCCCTTGAGGTTTCCTGAAAGGAGTCTAACTCAGTGGATATATATTTTGGGGAAGTTTAGGGCCAACTTTCAGAAGGACTTGAAAGCCAGGCAATAAAAGTTTGGACTTCATGCTAGAGGTAATAAGTACCCATTGTGTTTTTGAGCAAGAGGCAATATGAGGAAAAAAATATTTTAGGAAGATTGTTCTGACCATCCTATCAAGGAACATTAGAAACATGGTACCTAGGATTAGGGAGTTGATAGCCCCACTATACTCTGCCCTGGTTAAATCGCATCTATACTATTTTGTTCACCTAAATTCACTGTAATTTTGGAAGGCCATTGGTAAATTGGAGAGAGTCCAGAGGAGCTCAGTAAGGATAATGAAGAGCCTTGAAGATCATGCCAAATGAAGGTCTAGGGATGATTAGCCTGGCAAAGAGAAGACTTAGAAGCAAGGACATGATGCCTGCCTTCAGGTATTTAAAGAGCTGTCAAATGGAAGAGAAGTAAGATTTAGGATTGAAGAAAGGAAAAGCTCCCTAACAACTAGAGACATCCCAAAGTAGAATGGGCCTCCTTGGCCATCTTTCTGAACGGAGGTCTGTAAGTGTGGGTTGGGTGACCACTCGTTGTGGGTCATTTCAGAGGGGATTCTTGTTTTGAAGAATGGATCAGACTATATGAACTCTGACGTCTCTTTCAAACTCAGAGATTTTTCGATCTTTTAATCTTCCCAAATTTCTTTGGGCAGCCAAACTTGTTCACTAGTTGTCATTCCTATGACTGGTGTCAAATGCTCTAATAAAGGCTATTCAAGGCAAAAGAGAAGGTTTTCCTGAATGTCTATATTTGCCAGGCTGTACGATAATCCCATTGCCTGTTACATTGTGACTGAAATCCTCACGGTGGTCCAGATTCTTCCTAGTGGACATGTGGCACAGAGCATCCTCTGCAGAAGGACCCCTTTCTCTTGCAACATTAAGGGTGGTAAAAACATGAAAATGGGTAGATGCCCATGCAGACGTTTAACTAACCTCTTTTCCTACTTGAACACTTTGTCAGCTCTTCACGCAGGGAGGCAGAACATATTTCTGAGAATGACTTTGAAAGTCTGAGAGGACAAATCACCTTATAGTTACTTACTTGTATCCATGTTGCATCCCTCCAGTATAATGTAAACTCCCAGAAAGCAGGGTATGTTTTGTTTCTACCTTTATATCCCTAGTGCCTAGCCCTTGAACACATTCAAATCCTTAAATGGATCTGCAACCTCAATGATTTAGATAGTTTCTCCCAATGATGCAGGTATCAACCCATCTATGCCTTCCTATGCTGTGCAGCTCTGGTCCATGGCCTGCCATAAGTTTTCCACAGAGATATATCCAACTCAGAGATCTATCCAACCCTTGCTCTTAGTAGGTACCTAGTAAATTTTGTTGAAATGGGGGAAAAGTATGAGGGAGGAGTACCTATGAGTTTATATTCATATCAGTGTCTTGAACTGGCAGAAATTAGTACTGATGCCATCATTGTAACTCAGCTTTGAAAGAATTACCTTCTAATTCTCCCAATAGTATGTAAGCTTCTTGAGGCAGGGACTATCTCATTTTTGTATCCTACGATCCTAGCACAGGAAGAGTTTAACAAATGAATACATGAATTGACTTGTCTGGGGTCATGCGGGTAGAAATGAGGATTTGCACCCAGGTTCCTGTGACTCCAAACGAATCTTTCTAAGCCTCAGGAAATGTGGAAACAACCTAGTGTGAACTTAGAGGTCCAGATAACATGTTTCTCAATGGCTGGTGACAACACCTGAAAACAATTTGACAAAGTCTCTGCCCATCTACCACTACACAGCTTGTCTTTTAGTGTAGCTCCCCATATTCTGGGTTGTCCTTTTCATGTGAAGCTGACTTAGAGGAGGCAACTAAATTATCTGTGATGCAGTCTCACAGGCCACGGCCAGGGCCATGAAAATCATCTCTCAACTGCTGATTTCTGATATACCATCATTTGGGATTTATCCCCTTAATGTTAAGGTTTTATTCCCTTTAAAATGCCTCTGAAATGATTTCAGCTTTTATTAGTCATAATGACATAGATTTAGAACAGGACCCAACCCCCTTACTTTACAGATGATAAATGGGTGAAATATGTATTAAGCTTTTACTGTGGGTCAGGAGCTGTGCCTTATAAGTGCTATGGATTCAAACACAAGAAAGCTAGGAGCTTACATTCTCATGGCGCAGAAACACAGAAAGGAGATCTGGGAAGGAGTAGGTGCTAGCCACGATGGCTTGGTTTAGAAATGGGGGCCAGGAAATGACTCAGAGACCTGCTTCTGGGCAGGATAGCTCAAAAGCTTACCTGTCAGAGCCGTGGATACTTCCAGAGTCCATGACGAGAAAACTATCACCTGAAGAAGTTATTGTACATACATACCTTTGTGTAGATTTCAGCTCTAGCTTTGGTTTTCCTTCCCTCTGGATGGAGGAAATAATTCAGAGGTTATTGGATTCCTTGAATGGGAAGAAAAAGAGTTGAGGACCAAGGGGAGAAAAGGTAACAGAAAGATAATACTTGTAAATCTAAACTGCAAACTGCCTATTTCTTAGTTTTCAAGTGGGCCCTAGTAGGTAATATAAACACCAAAAAATTTAATTTCTGATGAGAGGTAGTAATTAGATCTAAATGGTGTGACCCAAATGGGGACACTATTACAAATGATTATCTCTACTTTCTTTAAAACCTCTCTAATATCCCTTAATTTGTAGCAACAGATATCACATGTTGAAATTCTCACCTAACAAATTACAACCCATGATACAACCTGACAATTGGGGTGCTTTAATGTATAGAGGGCTAGCTTTGCAGTTAGGAAGAGTTGGCTTCAATGTTGTCTTCTGACATATACTGCCTGTGTGGCCATGTTAAGAGGTCATGACCTCCAAATGCCTCAGGCACCATTTTAATTTCTTCATGGGGAGTTTCCTGCCCTGGTCACTGTCCTAATTTATGAAACAAAAGAAAATTTATAATAACTCAAAGATAATGAAGAAGTTTTCATTTATAAAAACCTGTCCCTAATGGGGTGATACACCTAAATCTAGTCTCCTCACTAACACTGGTATATTTAGAGGGAACGATAAGTTGTCCATAATAGATTTGCAATCTTTTTTATTATACTATGTTACGAAAGTGCTTGTTTTATTCCACAAGTTAAAAAAAAAAGTAAAATACTGGTGACCACACAATTCCCTTGGTTTAGCCTAGGGGTGGGGAACCTGGGGCCTTGCACATGAGGACCTAGAGGGCCACATGTGGCCTTGAGGCCCCAGGTTCCCCACCCCTGGCTTAGCCTGTGTCTTTATCTTTGGTCCTGACCTATGATTTCATTAACCTATCGCTCTTCCTTCGTGGATACGGCTTTGGATTGGCAAAATTTAGAAGGTACAGTCATCAAGCATTTATTGGGGTAGTGAGAAGTAGGGGTCTTGTCCAATATTAATCCCAACACTAGCATGTGCCATGGACAGGATGGGAACTGAGATTTTCCTGCCTCTAAGACCAGCCCTCTACCTGCAGCCCTGGACTGCTTAAGTTTTGTTATATCTGGCAAACACGTTTACACGTTCTTGGAAAAAAGGCTGTTCTAGAAATAATCTCTGGCCGCCTGGATTGAAAGAAGCTGTGCCCCACCTTATTTCAAATGTCAGGGAACTTTCTGAATCTCAGAGCACTTAAAAACAAAATTACCAGCATTGTTAATGCCTGGCTTTTGTTTGTGTTTCCATTTAGAATTGCTTTATTGATTTAGAGTTGCCAGCTGCTGCTGATTCTGCTTAATAAGATGAATCAACCATTCAGCTGCAAGCCCTGCCTGCCTTGTGAAAATTATTTGTTGCATGCTGAGACCTGATTGTTACTCCAGATTCTCTCCAGGCAGCTAATCCAGGACTAAGAAGTAGGGTTGGCCCCAGCAAGCCAAGTCTGACTTATGGTATCAAAATGCCCAGCAAGGAAACCTAAGCTTGCTGTCATGATGTTGTGGTTGCTTTCTCTGGGCTTCGGGATGGGGGAGGGGTGCCAATGCAATGGATTCAGGCATATATAACCTCTGAGGTCCCTTCTGGCTCTAAATGTAGGATTTAACAACCCTAACTGATCTGCTGCTGTTTTTTTTTCCCTCTGGAAAGTAAAGGCAAGGCAGAGAGACAACAGCAGCGGTGGGTCTCTCAAATTTCTTCCTTTTCTTTTGTAGTAAAGTATAATTTATTTGAAGGCAGGGGGATGTTGAGTGGGGAAAGATAGTTTGTCAGAATGTCCTATTTGAGATAAAGAGATGCTCTTGGGAAGTCTCAGAATACTGGCATGTGTAGTGACCACCCTGGACAAGTGGAGGAGGTTGGCATGGAGATGAGAGGGTTGCTCCTAAAGTATCCTCCTCCAATTTTGTTTGTGGGACGGATTGCAACATGACTTGGTCTTGTGACGAAATGTCAGTTTTAGTTCATACCTCATCAGTCTGAACCTGCAGGATAGGAGCCTGAAGAAATCAGCTGAAACACTTATAAAGGGTCTATTATATTTGCAAGGCACAACTGAAAAATTAGTGAATGTTGTTAGGCTGTAGCCAGACTATGGGCTGAATGAAAATTATCATCTGTAGTTAGAATGGCACAGAACTGCTTCAGGCCAATTTATTTGTCCTCTGGTTCAATGGGGAAATACTGGATTTGGAGGCAGGAGGCCTAGACTCAAAGTCCCCCTCTGTTATCTACTACCACCATGGCCTTGGGCAAATCTGCTCACTACCTTAGTGACTTTGCGTAAATCACTCGGCTTCTCTGGCCCCAGTTTCCTTGTGCAGAAAATGAAAAGAATGGACAAGATGGTTTCCAAACCCTTCCAGCTCAAAAATTTATGATTTTTTTGGTGCATCTTTAGCACCTGGCATTTAGTAGGTGCTTAATAAATGTTTATTGATTAGTTGGTCCTAGGATCCTTCAATGGGCCTCAGTTTCCTTATGTTAAAATTAAGACTTTGGACTAGATGACTTCTAAGGTTTCTTCTAGTCCTAAATCTAAGTTCTTACAATTTCCTGATGCTCTTTCTGTCACTGTGGGAAAGTTCAGGAAAATATGTTTAGAAACAAAAACAGACTTCTCTGTAAGACTGAACAAATGAAAAAGTCTTGAAGTAGACCTATTTTCCTTTAACACAGCAAACTAGTTAATAGAGAAAGATCACACCTGGAAGTGGAACTCAGGAGGATTTTGACAAGCCCAGGAGATGTTTATGTGACTTCCTTGCCCCATATAAGGTGGTTGCTTTGTCTCTGAGTGTGCCTGTGGGTTTGCCTCCCAGCCATCATAATTCCGTCCTTGCCCCTTCAACTCAAATCCAAAGACTGTGAGGGAGGAGATGCAGTGTGTGAAACCAGGAACAGATTGTGACTGAGACTTAATCCTGAAGGGATCCTGAATATTGTGGATTGTAGAATCTTTTAACCTTCAAACAATGATGACTTTTGAGAGTCTGGCTTTTAATTAAACGCATCCAAAGTTTATCAAAGGCAAGACACAAAGAACAATTTATAATCTAGGAAAGGACCTGTCACATGCAGGTGTTGCACAGGAATGATTATAATAATTCTTAGCAGAGCACTTTAAAAGGCTCACAAACTGTCTTTCTCATGACATCTCGGTGATGTAGCCAGTGTACTGTCTGTCTCATTTTTTTTCCAGAGGAGGAAGGGAGCGCACAGAATGAGTATGACTTTGCCCAGCTCGTAAATGTCCAGACAGCCCTGGAACCCAAGGCCCCAGCACTCCTGCCACTATGCTGTGTCTTTAATAAAATGTCAAACATGAGGGTATAAGAGAGGAACACGATGCTAAGGGGATTCAGAGGAAAGACAAAGAGAAGAGAGAGCCCTTCTGGCTCTGGGAATGAATGTCCAGAAAGAGACCCAGCAGCATTGGGAGAGGGGGATGAGGTTTGGTTTGGTTTGGTTTCTCCTTTGCCAAACACGTTTATTGTGAGGCTTTGGCTGCATAAGAATATGAACTTAGGGGCAGCTAGGTGGCTCAGTGAGTAGAGCACCGGCCCTGGTGTCAGGACGACCTGAGCTCAAATTAGGCCTCAGGCACTTGACACACTTAGTAGCTGTGTGACCTTGGACAAGTCACTGAACCCCAATTGCCCTGCCCTCCCCCCTCCAGAAAAAAAAATATGAACTTCTAGTTGAGGCCTGTGTGTATGTCGTTCAACAATACAAATAATTTATAAAATAAGTTTGCTTTGTTTGGATGCACTCTCTTGACTCTCAGACAACCACAGGGACAAAGAGTTGCAACAGCAGTGAGGCAATTATTTGAATTAATAATATTTTTATTGAGGCAGATGACTTCTGGGAAGGAAGGCAGGTGTAGGGAATTATTGTGTAGGAATCATGTAGATAGAGCTCTGGGCTTGGAGTCAGTTGAAATGCGGCTGCAGATACTAGTTGTGTGCCTCTGGGGCCAGTCTATAAAATGGGGATGATAAAAGCACCTGCCCTCCCAGGGTTCTTACGAGAATAAAATGAGAAAACATTTGTAAAGTGCTTTGCATACCTTAAAGTGCTATTATACATACTTATTATTAATTATTATTAATGAAAAGAGAAACAGAGGGAAGATTAAGCCAGGCAGCATCGAGTCATACAGAAAATCAATTTCGCTAAGCTAACTCCTCTTGATTTTTGTGCAAATTACTGTCCTTCTTAGGACCAACCCCCTTATGACATTGGCTTTCAGTAGCCTTAAGTGTGTAGTAAGAAAGGGCCAAGTCAGCCAAGTCCGGCTTCTAAAGAGTTAAATGATTTAACTATAGAGGAACAAGAGTAACTATCGGTAATAAATGAGTGGAAGACTTTCTCTTTTTAATAACACTTACAGGAGAAAGGAAGACCTTAGTCCAAGTCTTGCTTTTGACACATACTGTCTGTGATGCTGGGCAATTCCTTTACCTTCTCTGTGCTCAAGGTTAGATGTGTCCAACATGCTGCCCAGACACTCAGAGTTAGTGCCAGATTAAAATGTTACTGGAAAATATTTAACAAAATAAATAAAAGTATGAAAAGAACATAGATAATGGCAATATGTGTTTTTCCAAGTCGACATGTAACTGTCAAGGGTTCTTCTGTACCGTTGAGTGGACACTGTTTCTATTTGAGTCTGACATCATCTCTCTAGATAACTTTTTAAGGGGCAGCTAGGTGGCGCTATAGTGCACAGAGTGCTGGGACTGATTTTCATGAGTTCAAATCTAGCCTCAGACACTTATTAGCTTTGTTTCTTTGGGCAGGTCACTTCACCCTGTTTGCCTCAGTTTCCTCATCTGTAAAATGAGCTGGAGAAGGAAATGGCAAATCACTCAAGTATCTCTGCCAAGAAAACCCCCAGTAGGGTCACAAAGAGCTGGATACAACTGAACAACAACAAATGTGTATACAGAGATGTTCCATACATATCAGGCCATATCGAGTTTTGTTACTTTGAGATGTGGGCATCCTCCCAAATTCCAAACTTTGCCCCTTTTGAGATTTTGTTATGATGGTCAGATCTATAGGTAGGATAAGGAGGAAAGATGACCATCTGGGGATGTCTAATATTTCAATCTGACTAATGCTTTCAATGCTTCCTTTCCCCTTCCCCACCCCCATCTCTAGTTCTAACCAGCTGCCCCAAGATTTGCATCCTTACCAGTGCATTGTCTGTTAAGCTGTTTTGCCCTCTTCTGTATGTTAAGTACCTATTCTCAATTGCTAGTTTTTCAGAGAAAGTTAGGAGTTTTCACAAAATCTTAGAATTGGCTTAGAAAATTCTCTAATTTGACTCAAACACATTTAGTGGATGTAGAAAACACTGTCCTAGGTGATGGAGGATGTACAATGGCTAAAATAAAAATATCCCTGTCCTCATGGAGCAGAGTCTAGTAATTGAGCATATATACAGATAACAATGACGTACAACACTGGATACAAGTAAACTGAGTCCTGGCGATACTCATCATTACACAGCAGTTCACTTAAGGCAGGGTGAAGACTAGGACCAAGTGCTAGTCCAGTATTCTTCATTTTTGTGATACTGTCAAATCCATCATTACGCCCAGAGTTTGAAGCTAGAGGTTAGGCAGGACTTCTGTGCAAGACATAGCCCAGTAAGAAAGAACATTCCTTGGGTCACGCTATGAGAGCAGGGTGTTCTCCCTGTGGATCATGAAGGAGTAACCTCTCCTGAGCTGCCCCTGAACTGTAATGTGTTTTTGTCCTGAACATACCGCATAGGTCCCTCTGCCTGCTCATCAGTTCATAAGTGATACACATGTGGGACATTCATCTCCCCTTGATGGGAATGATGGGTGGCCTGCTGCCTCTAACATTTAACATGTGTTCACCCTCCATATTTGGTCAGCTTGGCAGTTGTTTCTGAAATCTGATTCCTGAAGCCATGGGGATGACCTTTGGTCTACTTCCCAGCATTCACCTGCAGCCACACTGTTCCCTATAGAAGATCCTTAAGGAAGTGCTTGACTAAGAGTGAATGAACTGGTCATCTTAACAGATTTGAGCATTCAAGTCAACATAACCAGTAAGCCTCGGTGTCTTTGCAGAACGCTACAGGGAGGGAAAAATTTAAGAGGTAATATCAGTGGGATCAGTGGGGAGTTGGGGTGAGGAGCGAGCTCTTTTTTTTTGAAGTGTAGTCGTTAGGAATGGAAAGCTTGTGTGACTTTTTAAAAATTGTTTTCAACTTCAGTCAGGATTCTGGTATATTCTAAACTGCTCCCCAAAAGGCTGTATGTCTTAATCAAACAAGACAGAGAAGAAAAAGATTTGTGGAAGCAACTCGAGAATAAGTTTGCCATTGGGATTTGTATTTTTTTTCCGGCTTCTCTCTTTACTCAGTCCTCTGTTCTTAAGGGTAAATGATAACTCCATAAATTCCTGTTTTAAATGATGCCTGGTTCGTGTTGAAACATCAGACCTCTTGGAATCTTGTAACCAAATCCAGCCCCAGCTCTCACTGCTGTTGCTAGGATGTTAAACCTTGTATGGGAGATTCAGTGGGAGTTGCAGAAAACATGGCAGGAGACAGCTCAGATAGCCAAATAGATTTTTTTTCAAGATTTGCAGAAGAGGCTGCTGCATGAAGCCAGAATATTATAAGTTGTTCTTTTTGATTACTTTGTGCTTTAGTGGTCATGCTTTTAAAAAATGACAATGTTCTTTCAGATCTGACTTTTATGAGGGTAGAGAAGATAGGAATGAAAGGAATCCATCTTTCCATTTCCCAAACACTAATTTGAGTCCTTCTTGTATTTTCTTTGCCCGAGGAAATTTTGAACTTGGTACGTTTATAAAGGTCTACTTGCTTAATATGTATGTTACTTGTATCTGTCTTAGTTCTTATGTACATGTCAGAACCACTACGGGATTGTTTTAAAGGAAACTGGATTATGGAAAAGAGTGCAGCTTTATTTAATTTTCAGAAAATCACATTTTCTTTCTCGGTCATGTAAAGATTTTAAAGAGCACTACAACCTTTAAAAACTTTACTGACAGTTGAATTCACATTTGCCAAAATCCTGAAAGAGCAAATTTTATTATATAGCGCTGAAATTTGGATCAAGCAATGATTTGAAATTCCAAAATCTCAGTGACCCTGCTTTATCAGAAATTTTTCTTTGTATTTCATTTATTGAATTGCCACAGCAAATTTTAAAATCATGGCATTTATTTTTTCCCCTTTCTAAGTTGTTCGATGCCCTTTATACTTTGAATTGAAGGCAGTTTAAACTTTCTAGTGTTCTGATTTGGGGAGACAGCAAAGATTCTTGCCTCATTTTACAGATTGATGACCAAACAAGGGGAATCTCGCCACCTGCGTCACAGGAGATGTTTTATTCGTCTCTGCTATGTAAAGGGATTAACCATCGGTGGTCGCGATCATTCAGATAAGAGAGGCTTGAGTCAGAGGAAGAGGTTTTCTGAGGGGTCAGAGAGAGGAGGAAACATCTTTACTGAGGAGAACCCTGGGATATTCTGGTGTAGTCCTAACTATATTACATCAGGATGTTCCCTTGAGTTCCTCTGTAGAGACAGATGCTTGACTTGGAGGATTCAGACAAGAATCGTACATGATTAGAGAGCTCAGGAACCCAAGGCATTAGCAAGGTTATGCTAGGACCCAATTATTCAGTATGATTCTTCATGACATCAACTTACACAGCAAACACGCCAGTGAGTCTAACTGTGGCCGGTTCACTTTCTACCAGGTGAGGGAATCTGCTCATCCTCTTGTCACTTCAACATTTAAGATTTGAAACAGGGCCAAAGTTCTTCTTCCTATATCCCAGGTTAACTGAATTCTGTTTCTTATCTTGAATTAATGGAGGTTCTTGAGGTGCAGCTAGGTGGAGCAGTGGGTAGAACATCGGGTTTGGAGTCAGGAAGACTCTTCCTGAGTTCACATCTGGTCCCAGACTCTTACTAGTTGTGTGACCCTGGGCAAGTCACTTACCTCTCTTTGCCTCAGTTTTCCTCATCTGCATAATGAACTGGAGAAGAAAATGGCAAACCATTACAGTGTCCCTGCCAAGAACACCCCAAAGGGGGTCATAAAGAGGTGGACATGACTGAAATGACTGAACAAACCAAAAAGACTTGAGGTGCCGTGCCCATTTCAGCTACTTTGAAATGAGGTATCTTGTACACAAGTTTGAGAAATAGATCTGGGTGATCCAGTTACTCAGAGACCTAAAGATTTTATTCTAGAGGAGCCCCAAAACCTTGCTTTTAAGCCCATGTAGCAGAGGAGAAAGAATACTGAATTTGTTATCAGAAGAACTGTGTTCAAGTCCTGGATATGCCTTTAACATTTCCTTCTCTTAGTCCCAGTTTCCTTATCTGTAAAATGAGCAGGTTGGATTAGTTAATCTCTGAGTTTCTTCCTAGCTCTAACAGTCTAGGATACCATATGATTTGCACTTTTTAGACTAGAAGTATTCATAAAACATCAGTGGATCCCTGATATCATAAATGTATCCTTCATCAATGTAGGCCCCAGCCCATCCTCATTGTCACTAGTCAATAAACATTTATTAAGTGCCTGCTATGTGCCAGGCGCTGTGCTAAGCTCCAGGGATACAAATATGAGATAAGAAAGACCTCAAGGATCTTAGAAAACACAGTTGGAAGCAGAAAAGCATGTGGGCTGGGGAGGAGGAGGAGAAGGTATCCAACATGGAGGCTTGGTGGAGAAATCAGTCAGAAAAGTCCCAACATAGCACAGCCAGGGGAGAAACGAGATGTCTGAGCAAGCTCTCTCATCATGTACGATTCTTGTCTGAGTCCTCTGAGTCAAATATCTGTCTCTACAGAGGAACTCCAGGGAACTTCCTGATGTGATATAGTCAGAACTGCACCAAAACATCCCAGAGCTCGACCCAGTAGAGATGTTTCCTCCTCTCTCTGACCCTTCTAGAAACCTCTTCCTCTTATTCGATCCTCTTCTTCTGTGAATCCCTTACCTGAATGATCTGGGCCAATGGTTAATGCATGGAAGAGAAGAATAAAATATCTAGTGTGAGGCAGGTGGAAACATTCCCCTGTTTGGTCATCAATCAGTCAAGCTATTACTATTATTTATAGTTAGCACTTATGTAAGCTGTTTTCCTATGGCTAACTCATTTGATTTGATTCAAACAATAACCCTATGATGTATTGATATCCCCATAATAGAGATCAGGAAACTGAGGCTTTATTGTTATTTAGTCATTTCAGTCATGTTCAGCTCTTCATGACTCTGGAAAGATAGGACAGGGCTAGGTTATTAAGGTCTTTAAAAGCCAAACAGATGAGATTAAATTTTATCCTAGAGGCAATAGAGAACCGTTAGAGCTTAATGTAGATTTACCAAGGAAGACTCAACAAACCAATGGAGCATGTTTGCGGAGAGAGCTTTGAGAAAGACCCTCTCTGGTAGCCTGTTTCATATTCTTATGTCTGAGGTGACCTTAGGATTAGAGATCTAGAACAGAAAAGGGTCTCCAAGGCCATCCAAGGCAGCCTCCTCATTGTAGAAATGAGGAAACTGGATTCCAGGAAGGTTCCCCAAAGTTACACAGGTAATAAGTATCAGAAGTAGGATTTGAACACAAGTCCTCTGACTCCAAAGTCTCTTAGAGGGAATGTAAATGTACTTTTTTTATAATTAAATTAGTAATTTGCCTAATTTGGTTGATTTTCATTGACTTTACAAAAAGCATCAGCTGATTCCTGGGTGACAGGGAGCCACTGCTACTGGCAAAGCATAGCTCAAGCTACAGATATTCAAGGGAGGTAGCACAGTATAAATGGATCTTGTGAGCCTCATACCTGGATTCTGAGATCTATAGCTAGAAGGGACCCTTGCCGTTATCCAGTCTGACCCCTCTACTTTGCAGATGAGGAAACTGAGATCCGGAGAAGTGTCATATGGTTAACTAGTGATAGAATATGGACTAGACTGCATATTCTGTCACTAGTTAACCATATGACAGGGGTGAATCCAAACTTCACAGAATAAATCCCCATAATAAAAGGATTTGTTCTGTAAAACTTAGACTCAGTCAAAAGGCCGCACCTAGGGACCTAGACGACCACAAGTGGCCTTCAGACCACAGGTTCCCCAACCCTGCTAGAGCCAGATCTTCTGACAACCAGTCAAGTGTCCTTTCAATTCAGCAAACATTTATTGAATACCTAATATGCGCAAGTCTCTTCAAAGGCACTGAAGGCAAAACAGAACAGCTTATAATTTCTACCCTCCTAGAGTGTTGAGTCTGAGAGATGGAGCTTGAGATAGGGAGTGACAGATGCATCCTTGTACAATTTTGTATTGTTTATTTGCAAATTTAAGGTACAAAGTGTCATGGAGAGGTCACAGTAGTCAGGAGTCACTTCTAGTTGGGGGAATGTAATGTTAATGGAGGGGTGTAAGATCTTCTCCATCCATTAATAGGCCTCATGTGGAGTCCATTAAGGGAAGCTTGCTTGCTTGTAGGGAGGTTTGCACACGTTTTGTTAGTAAGCTAATTAGGCAATGAGTCGGGTTGTGATGCTTTCTGGCTCTGAGGCTATTAGCTGAAAGAGTATATATTGTGAGAGGTGAGCTCTTGCTTTGGGGGCTTGCTCATGAGAAAGATGCTGTGATTTTCTGGTTGAGACTGTGAGGGACTGTATGTTCAGAGCTCTTCAGCTCCTCAACTCCTCAGAGGTAAAGGCTCTCTCCATTTGGTGGTGGATGTAAAGCTTTGATTTAAGCAGTAGAGCCCTGTCTGTTGGTCTCTATTTCTCTTTTCTGTATTTCCTGTGTTTGTATTTTATGTGATTAAAAAAGAAAGATTGTTGACCCCTGAAACAGTTGTCTTTCCTTAGTAAAGCAGATAAAAGAACCTGAACTAGCAGCCATCCTGAGTATGCCAGTGTGGTTACCATTACAGGGAATCTGGAAAAGCTTCGCATTAAACCACGCTCTCTCCCTCTCTGTGCTTGTTTTCTTCCTCATCCTCTATTCCCTTTCCCTCCGTCTCCTCCTCTTCCTTCCTCTTCTTCATCATTTATTATCGTCATCATAATTTTTAGGACTAGAGGGTAAAATTGTAGTCAGTGATATTTATCCCTCAGGGTGTTTAATGTTGCTTATGTAAGGATCCCTGGGGTAAATTTTAGCTCCAGTGAAGTTCTAGGAGAAAATGTATGTTTTCTTTCATCAGAAAAAGAAAATTATGTCTCCCATTGTGTTTCTTTTTTTGTCTTACCTAGAAGAAAACTTGGGGTCCAAGTCGGTGCCAGGAAGTAGTTCAAAGGTTCCTGGTAGTACCTACTCCTACTTCCTTAGATGAACTTTAGTTTTTATTTTTCCAGAATGTATCTTGTCCAAATGTAAACAAACCATCATATTTTAACCTGTCAGCTGCCTGAAACCTTCTTGGAAGTAGGTGGGGTTGTAAGTGGTAAGTAAAATAATATATGGAAATTGAGAGAAGGGGTGACTCTATGAGGTCTTTTTTTTCCTGTTGGCAAAGACAATATAGCAATGTGATCTGGTTAATATTGGCTTTCTCCCTCTGTGCTGTGCTGAATTATATTCGTTGTAAGTTGAAGGAATATGAGAATTGGCTTTTTCTATTTTCTTGAACTTCTGACATTCTGACTTCATTCATATTGCTTTTTGCCAATTAATATATTTCTGCCAGGAGGAGATTTCCAAGTTGGCCCAGTTTCTAGGAATGTAAACAAGTACCCATGGCCTGCCATATACCTGAATCTGTGAATATTCTTGTTATTTAGCATTGGCTGGGGGGAGAAAAGCCCCAGATGTTTTTTTTTTCCCTTCTCCCTTGGGGCAGTGTTTGAATCATACCACATTTCAAGTACCCTACACTTTCTTACATTACTGTATTTTCAAATGTTCTGTCTCCTCTGACTTAAATGGCTTCTGAATCTTTAAGACCCAACTCAAATGTCACCTATTCCATAAAATCTTTTCCAGTCTTTCAATAAAATGTCTGTACAGATTGGATTGGGTTAGACATCTCCTTCTTACAAATCCCTATAACACTTCGATCCAATGTCTTTTATGGCACTTACTATATCTTGCCATAAATTGTAGGTATTTGTTTATATGACTCATCCATCTACCAGACTGTAAGCCCCTTGAGGACTGCAATCATATCTTATTCATCTTTATGTTCCCCACAATGCCTAGGCAAGTACCTGGTATGTAGTAGGACCTTAAAAGAGATATGATTTTTGAATGAATGGAAACTAGGAATGAATTTAGATCTGTAAATATTTCCATATGGCAACATGGTGAAAACCAACTTCATAAATCAAATATGAACAGTGCTGAGTTACTGACTTAGTTGTTATGTGAAAGTATGTGTGAAAATAAAAACCAAGTGGGGGAAAAATCCATCTTGCAGAATCTTCTTCAATGGTTTTAAAAACTAAATGGAAAGTTACAATCATACTTGAATATATCCATCATCTTGCTGGCATGGGTACTCATCCTGCCTTCCCTCCCTTCCCCTATTCAGAATACTAGCCTTCTACGATGTCTCATTAGGTCTAATTATGGTTCACATATTTACTTTCTATTGTATCCTCTGTAACCCATGTTTTATCTTCAACAAACTTCCCTTCACTTAAGACCCGTTCCTTTCATGTTTTCATCTTCTTGTCCCCTGAGATTTGGCTTGCCTCCAGAAGATGCTCTATGTCTAGCCATCTTTTCTTGTAATGGTCGCACCTTTTCTCATGTCCCTGACACACTGGACATATTCTTTGCTCATCATTGCTACTGCCACACTCTCCCTTTGTCACCACCACTAAGCAATGTCATCTCCTTTTAGGCTCATTTCAATTTCTCAAGGCAGTTGTCTATTGAGTTATTAAAGGCCATTCTCTCTCCTTTCTCAAGGAATTCAGTACCTGACCCACAGGCTTCCTCTTCACTCTACCCTCTGGTTTTATACTAGTGTACTTTAATATACAAGCTGATATTTCCCCAGATATCCAGTTCATCTCTTTAACTCCCATAACCTACATCTTACTCCTCCCTGAGCCACATACAAGCATATTCTTGATCTCCCCATCATACAATTTCTGTAATCGAAATTTCCAAAATTCTTGTATCCTATCACAAAATCCTAACTTTGCACCACTCTTCCTAAATCTAATCTTCTAATTTTTTTTTGTATTTTGAACTTTACAAATATAACATGAACACTTTTATATATAAATAGCAGTAAATTATTATATACAAAACTGAAAACAACATATATAAGTTATCTAAATCCAGTCTTCATGTGCCCTTACCTACCCCATGCTTAAAAAGCTCTTATTTGACCTACCATTCCCTCAAGCTGTCACCTCCTATATCTTTCCTCCCATTCATAGCCAAACTCCTAGAAAAAGCAGTCTGTATTTATTGCCTCCACCTCGTCTCTTTTCATTCTTCAACCCCTTGCAGTCTAGTTTCCAAACTCATCAACTCACCTGGCATTGCTCTCTCCAGAGTTACCAGTGATTTCTATATTGTTAGATTCAGTTGTCTTTATAGCATTCTCTTCTTAGATATTTTCTCTTCTCTGACTATTCTCTCTTGGTTCTTCTCCTACCTGACAGGTTGTTCCTTCTCACTCATTTGTAAACTCATCTATATCTTGCTCCTAGTTGTGGGTTTAACCCCCCCCCCCCAGGAATGGGGAACCTGTGACCTTGAAGCCACATGTTGCCTCTAGGTTCTCAAGTATGACCTTTTGATTGAATCCAAACAAATCCTGAAGTTTGGATTCAAAGGTCCACACTTGAGGACCTAGAGGGCTACATGTGGCCTCAAGGCTGCAGGTTCCCCACTCCTGCCCAAGGCTCTGACCTGAGCCTTCTCTTATACCTCACTTTCTTGGTAATCTCATCAGCTCCCAAAGGATTTTATTATTATCTCTATGTCTATCACTCACATCTATCTAGCCCTAGTCTCTGTCTCTGAAGTCCAGTCTGGTAATACCAAATGCCCTTTGGAGACTTCCAATTGGATTCCAAACTCATCCTTCTTCCTAATTTCCCAGCTGTCAAGAACACCACCATCCTTCTAGTCACTCCATTTCACAACCTTGAAGTCAACCTTAACTTTTTGATGTCCAGACTCTGTTCCCATCCAATCAGTCTTATGGCTACTATTTCCACAACACTTCTCCCATTTCCCTCCTCTCCACCCACATGGCTAGCATCCTAGCTCAGACCCTCATCACTTTTTATTCTTTTCAATATTCTTTTACAAATAAGTATGTGCTTTAAATAGGTGTTGCTTTTGGCTACTGTGCCTTTGCCTTTGGAATGGTGATTGTGCTTGTTGGCTAAGGTAGTTTCTGGCAACATGATATAATGGGAAAAGCAATGGATTTGGCATCAGGAGAGATCTGGATTCCAATATCGCGATTGCCCATAGAGGGTTGTTGTGAGGATCAAAAGGTCTTTGTAAACCTTAAAGCACTTTACCAATGTTAGCTAAATATTACATCAAAAACAGCATATCGACGGTGTTGTCTTTGGAGGTGCCTCCTTCCCCAGTGTGGTCCTTTCATCCTATAGCAACAGGAAGCATCACATGGCTTAGCTGTGTAAATGATCCACTTGGTCTCTGGCTGGGGATCTAGAGTGGAGAGTGATCCTATTGGGAAGTCAATCAACAAGTATTCGTTAGGTGCCCACTATGTACTAGGCACTGATGAATTCCGGAAGTACAACTGATCAATCAACAGAAATTTATCAAATGCCTAATAGGTGACAGGCATGAGCTGTATACAAATACAAAGAACGGGGCAATCCATGGCTGTGGATCATGAGAATTATCTGCTGAGGGAATTGCCTTCTCAGTTGTTGTTCAGTCGCATCCAACTCTTTGTGACCCTATTTGGGGTTTTCTCGGCAAAGATACTGGAATGGTTTGCCATTTCCTTTTTCAGCTTATTTTACAGGTGAGGAAACTGAGGCAAATAGGATTAAGGGACTTACCCAGGGTCACACAGCTAGTAAATGTCTGAGGCTGGATTTGAACTCAAGAAGACTCCAGGCCCAGTGTTCTGTGCACTGCTCCACCTAGCTACCCATCTCATCACTTAGCCTCTATTAACTCTACATATCTTCCCACATTTCTCCCTTCCTAGTCCCATGCAAATGATAGTTTTTTTGGTTTTGACCCAAGAAAGTATAAGACACTATATTTTCAGTTGAGAGGCAATATTGTATGATGGAAAAAAGCTGAAGTTCTGGGACTTTTTGGACATAGTATTTGGACACTGGACCAATTAAGTCCTATTGTCTAAACCTATTATGTCCCAAGGCAGCCATTTTACTTCTGGATAACTTTGATTGTTGGGAAGTTTTTCCTTTCCAATTGAACTGAAATCTTCCTCTTTCATTTTCCATTTATTGATCCTGGTTCTGCCCTCGGGGACCAAGAAAAATTTAATCTAATGCCTGAAACACATGATAGCTCTTTATATGCTTGAAGGCGATTTTGGCATCCTTGCAAATCTTTTTCTCCAAGCTGCACATTCCAGTTCCTTCAACTGATCCTTATATGGCATGGTTTCTAGTCCTTTCACCAACCTGGTCACCGCTGGACATGTTCAGAATCATCACTGACCTTTAAAAAAAAATATGGTGCCTAGAACTGAATACACTATCCAGATACAGTCTGGCTGAGGTAGAGTTCAGTGGGACTATAACTTTTTTTGTTTTGGATACTTCCTACTTCACAGACTTTAACAGGTCTGTGATTTCAGAGATCATAATGTTGGAACTCCCTTCACTAATGCAGGTTCCAGCCTTTCCATGCCTTAGCAAACACTTTCATGAGCCTTTGAGGACAAATAAGTTCAATGTCTGACATCTGTCCTCAGATGATGACACATGGCCAGGCCCATCCATACCCATAACCTTTCTGCTTCTTGCCTGTACTTCAATAGCATGGCGCCAGAGTCACCTTCATGCTATTATGAATAGGAGCCTAACTTCCCATTAGCTTTTGGGGATGCCACATCAGCCTATTAATTTGGGTTGAACTTGTAGCCCACTAATGTCCTCCTGTCTTTTCCTCATGAACATTCATTCTCTGGTTCTAAGATCTGCAAGAGCTAAGGAAATTATGGTCTCATCACCTAGCTTCCATCAATTCTATGTATCTTCCCATATTTCTCCCTTCCTGGTCCCATGCAAATGATCTTTTTTAACTCAAGCAAGTGTAAGACCCTATATCTGAAGTTGAGAGGCAATATAATGTGACAGAAGAAAGCAAAAGACTGTAATTCAGAAAACCTTGGGTTTGACAGTGTGACCTTGGGAAGTCACTTGATCTCTCTCGACTCTGTTTCTTTATTTGTAAAAATGTGGGGATGGGGAGACACAGCTAGGTGGCATTGTGGATAGAGTGCTGGGCCTAGAGTCAAGAAGACTTCTCTCCTTGAGTTCAAATCCAGCCTCAGACACTTACTAGCTGGGTGATCCTGTCCAGGTCATTTTACTCTGCCTCAGTTCCTTATCAGTAAAATGGGCTGGAGGAGGAAATGGCAGACCACTCTAGTATCTCTGCCAAGAAAACCCTAAATGGGGTCACAAGGAGTAGGACACAACTGAAACAACTCAACTACAACCCAAAATGAAGAGAATGGACTAGATGATTTCCAAGGCCTATTCTTCAGTTAGCCATCTATATGCCTATAGAGCCATATTTTTTGTTTCTTCATCTGGCTAATATTTGAAGCAGGTGGTTCTCCTCACTCCCAGTGTAAATAACTTTGTTGTTTGTTTTGTATTAGACTGTTAAATATGTTAATTTTAAAATCAGTTTCCTTTTGCAGACATTTTTAATCTGGGATACATGACACTGATTTTTTAAAAAATATTAATAACTATATTCAAATATTTGTTTCTTTGGTAATCCTAGCCGATGTATTTTGTTTTTATGAATTTAAAATCATTATTCTAAATAGGCTTTGCCAGACTTCCAAAGGGGTTCATGACACAAGAGGTTAAGAATTCCTGATCCTGGGGCCTGTGTGGAGGGGACAACCGGGTCAGCACTGGGAAAAATGATTGGTTTTCATGTTCTAATGTTCCTGCGGATCCCCCAAATTGACTTGATAAATGAAAATATGAATATTTCTTTTATAACTGAAGCACATTGATAAACTGGAGAGCATGTGGAACAAGACTACCATGACACCATTTGAAGGAACTGGGAATGTCCAGCTAGGAGAAGACTTGGGGCTTTAAGTGAAGGACTGGCCCCTGGAAGATAGATTAGATTTATTCTGCTTGTCTCTAGAGAACTGGGAACAATGGATGGAAGTAGCAGAGGCAAATGAAGGGCTGATACAAGGAAAAACTTCACAATGAATTAGATCTTTGCAAATGAGGAATGGGGAACCTTGGGAGATAATGGTTTTCCCCCTCACTGGAGGTCTTTGAGCAAAAGCTGGGTGACTACTTGTCAGGTATGTTGAGAGGATTATTTTTCAACTATGGACTGGATTAGATGGCCTCCGAGGTCCTTTCCAATTCTGAGATTCTATAATTCTATCAAATAAGGCTTTGATTTAAGTTTCCAAAAGTTAAAAAAAAAAAAGAGGGGGTCAATTCTCTACTTCATCCCACTGTCTCTCAGTTCCATTACTGTTGTCTAAATGTTGTTTTTTATGGTCATCTTCTTCCATCACAGGCTTTCTTCTTTATTCTCTCTGCCTGCTTTTATCTCCCATGAGCTCAACTATCTTTACGTAAAGACTCAAAGATGTGGGTATGTAGGTATAGGTCAGAATTCCCTATTCCTGCAAAACGTTTCTAACTGGCTGTCCTGAAGTTATCTCAAACTCAGCATGTCTTAAATGCTGCTTGTTTTTGTTTCCTCCTAAATCCACCCATTCTCCAAATTTCCCCATTTTTATTGAGGGTTTTCCAGTCACTTAACTTTATAACCTCAGCCATCATTGACTCTGTCCTGTTTGCCTCAGACTACCACTTATCTCATCAGTTGGGATACCTAGGAAGGTAGTGAGCTCCCCTTTGGAGGCTGTTAAGCAGAGACTGGACAGCTATTTGCTGGGAAATTGAAATTGTAGTAGAAATTCCTTTAGGGCAGAAGTTCTTAACTTTTCATGCACGTGTGTGTGTGTGTGTGTGTGTGTGTGTGTGTGTGTGTGTGTGTGATGGACCCCTTTGACAAACTAGTGAAGCCCATGGACCCGTCCTGCAAATATTGTTTTAAAATAATTGAAGGAAATGCTAAATTTCAGTTAGAGATTAGTGAAAATAAAGATGTCTTTTTCCTATCCATGTTCAAAGACCCCCTGAAATCTATTCAAGAACCCCCAAAGAGGAGTTAAGAGTCCCTGCTTCAGGTTGTGGGTTAGACTAGTTGGATGCTTCCCTTCAAAATCTCAAATTCTGTGATGTTGTCCTTTTTTAGGCTTTGCATGTGAAATCAGGGTTACTCAGGACAGTTTGGAGGAATGTTTAAACTGTCTCCAGAAAGAGTGAACTGTCCTATTGTTAGCATTTGGATGGGCCAGATTGAGGATGGCAAGGATCAAAGATTAGACAGATTTGCTTGGGGAAGAAATCCCACTCCCAACACCCCCCATTGCATAGAATCTAGACTAATCAGGGAGAAATCCGGTAATTGGAAATACGGTCCAAAGCAGTGTCAAAATCAGAAAAACCTCTTTGTCTACTGAAGCAGATTGGAAAGATCTCATTGGGCAACAGTTAACAAGAACCAGGAAAGTCTGCTACAACTGGGAGGGATAGACAGGGAGCAGAGGTTGGCAGGGTCTGCAGGGGTGGGGAACCTCTGGCATCAAGGCCACAGATTTCCTGCCCCTGGTCTACAGCCTGGGAAATCAGAGAGCACTGATGAACAAGGTTGGAGAGCACTCATCCTAGAAAAATCAGTCAACCAATCAGCATTTATTAAGCTCCTACTATGTGCCAGGTATTATAGAAATTAATTTTGTTTGGCTCTTTTTTTTATACTCTCTGTTATATATTAGGGCAGGTAGGTGGTGCAGTGGATAAAGCTTGAGCCCTGGAGGCAAGAGGATCTGAGTTCAAATGTAGCCTCAGACACTTATTAGCTGTATGATCCTGGGCAAGTCACTTCACCCTGTTTGCCTCGGTTTCCTCATCCGTAAAATGATCGGGAGAAGGAAATGGCAAACCACTCCAGTGTCTTTGGCAAGAAAACCCCAAATGGGGTCAGAGAGCTAGGCACGACTGAAGCAATTCAACAACACACATGGGGAGCCCAGGACCAACAGATGCAGATCATAGCTGAGAGCTCAAAGACCCTTAGGGGATTCCTGGCTGCTAATGGGGGGGGGGGCAAGAAGAGAGAAACTAGGATTACTTCCTGCTTTGAAGACTTTGTTCCATAACAGAAGTGAGACCACTGGTCTGCCCATGTCCTCTCCTCTCTTTACGCATTATTTAATTCCCTTTTGTTGCTTTTCCCATCCTTCTTTCTGTTTCAGGGGGTGTCACCGACTCCTACACCAGAAGCAGCACAACCTGCTGGAAGTAGTTATGATATAAAGCAGAAACAGGGAAAGAAAACTGGAAACACTGGTAGCAGCAGTAACTCCCCTGGCGTCTGGCCAACTACGGCTGTGCCCCATGCTGAAACTACACCGGCGTTACTGAGCAGTGCCACCAGGTAGGAATAAGCTTTTATGAAAACTGTAGTCACAGAATGATCTGGCATGTGACAGCTCAGATGCTTGTTGCTTAGACAATCCAAACTAACATCAGACAACCCATAGAAAAGAAATGAAAACCTCACTGCTTGTCATCTCTCTCTTTAGAATCGACTTGTGCCAGAGTATTAGAAAATTCAAATCAGATAAACATTTGATAAATGCATACACTGTGCTAGGCCCTAGGGATACAAAGACAAAGGGAAGAACAATTCAGGCCCTCGAGGAGAATATAGTCTACTAGGCGAAATGTCTTCTTCCAGCTGTCTAGTAAATGTGCTTGCTCACTATAGGCTCTTATTTCCTCCAAGTCCACTCTCAGATAGACCCCTAAGGGCAGATCTTGAAATGTAAGATTGAGAAAATGAAAACACCCTTCTGAAGTGTCCACTTCCTGTCTCTCTTGATGGCAGGGCTGATTATTGCAGTAGACAATTTGCCATTTGAGTGGTAAACTCAGGCAAAGAACAAATGTCCCAGATGGGATCGATGGACATGGCCCAGAGATTGACTAAAATCCAGCTTGTTTGATTTGTGTAGTTGATTCTTGGCTAGGTTCAACACATCAAGAACATCCCTGATGACTCTTTTCCCAAGAGACCAATCACATGTGGATTTCTTATTGTTTCCTTTGGTATATGACACTATCGAATACAGGAGATTTTCTGTCCTTAGGTCTAAAAGCACACTGTGCCATAGCCATTCCCAAAAGATCCTAGCCACAGTAACTCTGCAAAGAGGCTCCAATTTGGGGTTTTGGCTGCTTAAAATAAATACAATTGACTACAGGTGTTTGGAAATCTCAGCCTCCCCTCCCCCTCCCTCTCGTTTTCTGCAAGTGGCCAACATAACTCATTATGTGATTTAGCCGTGTGGTTTCAGGAGGGAGGGACTGGCTACTCTTGGTATGAGTGGAAGATTTTTGCAGGGAAATGGAAGCAATTGAGATTCTGAGTAATGTTGTCCCGGAGAGGAAACCAGCCCTCACAGAACAGCGTCACTTTTCACCCTTCTCTTCTACTTGGGGTTTCCTTTCCCCTTTTCCCTTTTTTAAAGCTTGCTCCACTTTAGAGTGCATTTTAGCACTAGTAACTACATGGTGGTTTTCATTCCTGTTCTCAACCAGACAACTTAATTAGCTCAGTATGACCATGAAATTAATTAATGACTATTTTTTTTTCCTGAAATCTACGCATAACAGAAATCACCTTTGGCAGAGACCCAAATCTTCATTCTTCTTCTCATTGTGGTTGAAAGAGTCCTTCTGTGGTTTATGGATCTGGGTTTTGGTTCTGCCTCACATCTGAAGGCCAGTAAGGGCTAAAGTCCTTTACTTCCCATGACCCCAGCCTCCATCACTTCTTTTTTCTCTGAAAGTTTGCCTCTTATTAAAATGGAAATGCAATAGGAGGACTTTCCTATTAATGATAGTAAATCCTTATCATCAACAAGAGAGGCAAGCTATTGAATGCCTACTGTGTGCCAGGCACTAAGACCACAAGAACACAAGGGCAGACGCCTAGTGTTAAACGCTTGAGAAACTAACAATCTGGTTGGGAAGATGTGGAAAAGGTAGCAAAGAGACCTCGTGTCATCAGACAATGACATCCAGTGACCAGAACAGGATGTTGACCTTGTCTGCTGGTGTATTTGGCAGAATGAACATAGACCGCAGATGGATAATGAGGTGGACTCAGAATGAGGCAGGAGGGGGAGGATGGGGCTGAACTGCATGGGGGATCTGCAAAGTTCTTCTAGTGCCCCTCTCAAACTTCTCCCTGAAGTGAAGACTCATCTTTCTGTGTTGGTTTTTCTTATTTTTTTGGAGGAGGGAAGGCAAGGCAATTGGGGTTAAGTGACTTGCTTGAAGTCACACAGCTAGTGAGGGTGTCAAGTGTCTGAGGCCGGATTTGAACTCAGGTCCTCCTGACTCCAGGCCTGGTGCTCTACTCACTGTGCCACCTAGTTGCCTCAAGACTCATCTTTTAAATACTGATGTTCTTCTAGTATTGTTGTTCAGAACTAAGTCATGGAATACTATCCTCTCTGAAGAACTGAAAATGAGAATCCTTCAAAGAATACGTGGGTCAATAAGCATTTATTAAGTGCTTACTGTGTGCCCAGCACTGAGCTAAGTGTTTTACAGATTATTTCATTTGATCCTCACAACCCTCCAAGGTAGGTGGTATTATTATCCCCACTTTACAGATGAGGAAACTGAGGCAAACAGAGGTTAAATGGCTTGCCCAGAGTCACATAGTAAATATCTGAGGTAGGATTTGAACTCAGGTCTTTCTGACTCCAGACTTTGGACTCTCTAAATAACTAGATTCATAGAAGACACGCTCTTTCCCTCTCTCTCCCTCCCTCCATATACACACACACACACACACACACACATATATACGTGTATGTACATATGTGTGTGTATGTGTGTGTGTATATATATATACACACATATAGAGAGAGACACACATACACAGAGACAGACAGAAACAAAGACAGAGTGGGGGGAAGTAAGAGAGGAAGTGAGGGAGAGAGAGAGAGGGAGAGGTGGAATATGAAAAGTAATCTCAGAGGGAAAGACACTAGAAACTGGAGGGACTGGGAAAGGAGTCCTGTAGAAGATGGGCTTTAAGTTGAAGGATGCCAGGGAGGCTAAGAGGCAGGAATGAGGAGCTAGAACATTCCAGGCATGGGACAGCAAGTGCAAAGGGTGGGAGATGAAATGTCATGTGGGGGAATAGCAAATAGACCAACTGGATAATAGAGGGCGTAGATGGAAATAAAGTGTAAAAAGATTGGAAAGGGAGGGAGGGAGGGATGTAAAGAACTTTAAATGTCAAATAGAGGAGTTAATATTTCATTCCACAGGTAATAGCAAGCCACTGGAGTTTATTGGGCTGTGGAGTGATGAGGTCAGACCAGAATCTTAGGAGAATCACTTTGGCAGCTGAGAGGAGGATTGATTGGATTGGGGAGAGACTTGAGGCAGGGAACACAATTAGGAGGTGATTTCAATTTGTTGTTGAGTAGTTTCAGTTGTGTCTGACTCTTCATGACCCCATTTGGGTTTTTCTTGGCAGAGACGCTGGAGCCATTTGCCATTTCCTTCTCCAACTCATTTTACAGATGAGGAAACTGAGGCAAACAGGGTGAAGTGACTTGCCCAGGGTCACACCGCTAGTAATTGAGGCCAAATTTGAACTCAGGTCTTCCTGACTCCGGGGTCCTGCACTCTATCAGCTGTACCACCTAGCTGCCCCTGGTGATTTCAGTAATTCTGGTAAAAAGTGCTGAGGGCTTGAACTTGAGTAGTGGCTATAGGAGTAGAGAGAAGGTGACATATACAAGAGATATCATGAAGGTAAAAAGCTGAGTAGTGGACATGATCAGGCCATACCATGTTACAAACAAGGAATTACCAAAGAGAAGCCGTGGAAAGGCTGTGATCATGGAATAGATAAGCAGGAAAGAAGAAGATAATTTCCTTTGCTTACATGGTGAAGGAGGAGCGATGATTGATGGGTGCTCCTCATGCTTCATGCACATCTAACACAAGAAGGCTCTTAGCACATCAGACCTCCATGACGAGCTAGTCAGAAGACACGGACTGGGGTCACAGAGGATAAGCAGGCATGACGGGCTGCGATCTGTATCACTAGAGTGAGGCCTGTGACATTGCTGAACTATCTGAGTGGTTTGAATGAGTAAAGGCAGAAAAGGACACAACTTACTCAGGAAACAACGGATGGACCAATGTGGCTTGCTTGAGGGATTTAAGTGGGAGATTGCTTAGAGGTAAGTCTGGATGGGTAGGTAAGGAGCAAAATGGAAGCTAGGTGCCCTAGTGGAGAGAGTGCTAAGCTTGGTGTCCTGAGACATTCGAATGTCAGGAGTTCAAATCCTGCTTCAGACACGTACTGGCTGAGTCACTTTACTTCTTGCAGCCTCAGTTTCCCTATCTGTGACACAGAGGTAATAATAGTAACCACCTCACAGGGGTATTGTGAAGGGTCAAGTGCGATAACATTTGTAAAGTGCTCTGAAAACCTTAAAATGCCATAAAAGTGCTACGATTATTGTGGGTAATAATATGTAAATAATAAAATTTAGCAGGATTCGAATGCTAAGCTAAGATGCTTATACTTTATCCTATATGCAACAGGAGAGGCAGAAATGCTAAACTTAAATATGTAATTAATTAATATTAAGATCATTTACCGTAGTGCAGTAGACAGATTGATTGAGGTAGGAACCAGAGACCAGGGAGACATAACTATGCAATTTAGACATAAATATGACTTTGGCCTGGATAAGGTCAGGGAGAATGTGATTCCTAAGCATGATACTAACAATGATGTTTATATGACATTTTAAGGTTTGCAAAGTACTTGACTTTGGGAAAGTAAACAATCTCCTTTGATCTTCATGACACCCCCTGAAGTAGGAGATTATCACCATTTTATAGATGGGTTCAAATCTTGGCTTGGCTGCCTGCTGCCCCGTGTGACCTTGGCGGATCACTTAATCTTGCTAGGCTTCAGTCTGCCCAACTATAAAGCGAGGGTGCTGGACTAGAGGGGCTCTGGGACCCCCCCCCCCAGCTATGATTCTGTGATCTCACTTATGGTAAGTCCTACTTTGGGTTCTTTTAAGTTTAATAGCAAAATTAAAGTTTGGATAGCTTAGTGACTCTAAAAGAAACTCAAGTTAGGGGCTGGAGGAAATTAAAATGAAAAAGATTGATTTCTAGATCCAGAATTATAGGTTTTTGTAGGTCATTTTCATAAGTTTTTTAAATAAAATCTATAGGTCTTTGGTCTATCTGATTAGAGGCAGCTAGTTGACATAGTGGATTGGGCTCTGGACCTGGAGACAGAAAGATCTGAGCTCAAGTCCAGATTGACACTTATTAACTGTGTGATCCTGGGCAAGTCATGTGACCTCTGTCTCAGTTTCCTCAACTGTAAAATGGGGATGGTAATAATGGTACTTACCTTCCAGGGTCGTTGTGAGGATCAAATAAGATAATGATTATAAAGCACTTCACATCACTTTTGGCACATAGCACTATAAAAACATTAGCTAGTATTATTTCATGGTTAAAGGCAGCTAGCTGACATATCGGATGGAGCACTGACCTGGAGTCAGAAAGACCCCAGTTCAAATCCACACTCTGACACTTACTAGCTGTGTGACTCTGGGCAAGTCATTTAGCCTCTGCATGCCTCAGTTTCTTCAACCGTAAAATAATAGCGCCTGCCTCTTGAGGTCATTATGGCAGTCAAATGAAATATTTGTGAAGCACTGAGCATGGTGCCTGACACATAGTAGGTGCTTAATAAATGTTTATCCCCCATTGCTTGATGGGCAATGAAACCAAACATTTCTGGTATAATGAGAAAAGCAATGGCTTTATAGCCAGAAGACCTGGATTCAAGTCACGACTCTGCCACTTACTGGCTATTCGACCTTGGGCAAGTAATTTAACCTCTCTGGGCCTCAGTTTCCCTCTCTGTAAAAAAGAAATAAAAATAGCTGTGCCAAATAGGGTGGTTGCAAAGAAAGCCATAACATTCCGTATAGACGTCAGCTGCTGTTTTTGAACTTGGCTTAGTTGCACTGCATGCCTGACCCCAGACAGCTGTCATGCAATTTGTCACAAAGTAGCGTCTTGTAGGTGGATCAGCTCCAAATCAATCTGACTCTTATAAAACAGAATCAAAACCAATGGCAGCCCAGTCTTCTCTGCATATGAAAGATAATATTATTTATCATCGGTTCTTAAGAGACAGATCCTTTATTTCCTGCCTTAAAATGTCCTGAATACTAAGGACATCAGCCATTCCAGTATTGGGCGGTTGTTTCTTTCTTTGTCCTGAAATAGAATCATAATGACTTTTCAGTCTGCCAACAGGTTGGTGTGTTGATAACTTTGTTTATCAACAGATGTTTCTATGTAGCACAATCCAGAAAGAGAATTAGATCCTGTGCCAGGAAACTCCTTCTGTCACCAGCTAGCTGAGTGACCTTCAAGGGCAGGGGACAGGAAAGAGGGTGACTCAGCCTCTCTGATTCTTCATTTCATCATCTTTAAAGTGAACTTGTTAGACTCTCAGCCCTGACGTTCTAAAGTCTACATGTCTTTGGTCCTCAGTGCTGATGTTCTAAAAGTCTAGATGTCTCTGGTCTCCTGGAGGCCCTGATTCCAATCTGTTTATTTGTAGGGTGCTGTTAGGATCATGACAGATTGTGTCAACTTTTAATTGTAATTTCTAGATTCTGCTTAGCTCCAGGAAAAAATGATGGTTATGTTTACTAAAGTCATCACCATGACTTCTTATAGAAGAAGTTTCATTTATAACTAAAAATCCATTGGTGTTTTGGGTAGCGGCAACTTAAGAGGAAAGAATGAAAGATGCAAAATAACTTGAGAAAAATAGGGCTTCACCTTTTAAAAGGATGTTTCACAAACCACTTGCAGGGTGATCTACATGTTCAGCCTAGTGCCTGGCAAGTAGTGGGTGCTTAATAAATGTTAATTGAATTGAAAATTTGTAAATTTGCTGTATCATCAAAATTCAGTCCATAAATGAAATTTCTTAGCCCTAGTAAAACTAAAACAAAACAACCCTCCCCTCACCCCAAAATAAAAAACACGAAACAAACCTAAAAATGTGATCTGGTTATAAAATAGCAAGTCTGTTCCAATGGACTAAGAGAAACTTTTTATAAATGCCCAGCATTTTCTTAAACTGCTCATTTCTACCCCTCCCCTCTCGTAAAAATCCCTGCTCCACGCCCATACTCCTGACATGCCAGGATGTGTCAGGATAGGATGGGATGGGATGCCGCCTCTACCCCTCCCTGTCCTGTGCCTGACTCACTAACACCCCCAACAGGAAGTAAACACTCCCAGAGAGCTGTTTGGCGTAACTTTTTAGACTGAGAAGATGCTGTTCTTAAGAAGAAGAGCAGCTGTCTTTTTATGCTTGTTGGAGAAAAAGGACTTTTTGTATAATACATATGTCCATGCTGCTTCTATGAGGGATTTGTATTTAAAAGTAAGAGAAACTTAAATGGATGAAAGCACAGCAGGACTGCATAGCAAGTCTATATAGCAGTGCATTTTCAAATCCAAAATCCCCTTATAATAGCCCTTTAAGATGAGGCTCTGATAAAAAATGCTGCTTTGTCTCAGCCAATGAAATCATTTTTTGGGTCCCAGTGCACAGTAGATCTCCATTTCCTTCTGAGAAGAGCAAGCCAGCCCTATTTTAAAAGACCAAGGATAGCCTTCTAAATAGTCTAATTCCAATCATCTAATTAGTTTTTCACTAGTAACCTGTCTTTTGGATCTTTAGTTCCTAAGTAATGACAAACAACAGCAGCAAGGGTTAGCATTTAGATAGCATTTTAAGGTTTGAAAAGAACTTTACAAATTGGTCCTCACAAGAACCCTGTGAGGTAGAAATATCCCATTTTTGAGTTGTTTCAATCACATCAGATTCTTGGTGACCCCATTTGGGGTTTTCTTGGCAATGATATTGGAGTGGTTTGATATCTCCTTCTCCAACTCATTTGACAGATGAGGAAACTGAGGCAAACAGGGTTAAGGACATGCCCAGGGTCATACAGCTTGTGTCTGAGGCTGGATTTGAACTCAGGTCTTCCTGACTTCAAGCTAGCGCTTTATCTACTTCACCACTCAGGTACTATTCTTCCCCCATTTTGCAGATGAGGAAACTGAGGCTGACAGCAGCTAAGTGTAGCTAGTGAGTTTCTCAGGCTATGTTGCAGTTTGGGGTTGCTGGGAACCTGGAAATGTCAGGGTACAGGTTGAGTCTACTTGGAAAGAATTCAAGGACTCAAGCCTTCTTTCAGTCAAGGAGCAGTTTATCGTAATGCCAATAGGAGTAGACAGAGTTCCTAGTGAATCTGCAGCTTAATGGGGGTGAGACTGATGCTTAGATACAAAAAGCACAGTGAAAGGAATCTGGATGGGATTAAGGAATGTTAAGTAGTCTGGGGTGGGTCAGGTGCAATAGCAAAAGGAATATCAAGTAGGCTAATTAGGTTATCTAGATGGAATTAAGGAGTGATGGGACCCAGATGGCTCTGGAGGAGAAAGTAAGGCTGGTGACCTTGCACAGCACTCCCTCACTCAAATCAAAGTCAACCGCAAGTCATGTCATCATCTCCCTGATGCCATGGTCCAACAAAGGACAAACACAACACAAGGAGTGATAGGTATATGCAAGTAGTCTGAGATGGGCCAAGAGCTACAGTAAAAGGAGGGTCAAGGAAGCTAATTAGGTGAACCTAGGTGGACTGGAGTGGGCCAGTTGCCTTGGGCAGAGGCCAGTGATCTGGGCTGCAGAAATGTATGGCAAAATTCAGGGACTGGGTTGCTTTCAAAGATATGGTCTTTTCCTTTTAGGGATCTAGGCCCCATTACCCCATCATTAAGAATCTCACCCACTGCTATTGGCATTACAACAAACCTTGTCACTTGACTGGAAAAAGGTTTGAGTGCATGAATTCTTTCCAGGCAGACATGCCCTGTACCCTGACATTTCCAGGTTCCCAGCAACCCCAAACCATGTCATCAGGGCTCCCAGTAACTCCAGACCACATCATCTGGATTTGAACTCAGTTTTTCTTACTCTTTCCTTCGCTCTATAGTACAGTAAGTTTTAAAAGATTATAATTAGATAGAGTGAAGAGTCCTCCACTTTATAGTATAGTATTTAAAAGACAACAGAGTGGCAGTGGGGGGTGGAGGGAGGGTCCAAAGCACTGAGCCTCAAGTAAGCAAAGTTGTTTTTGAATCCTGACTCTCCTATTTACTGTGTTACTTTGGGCAAGTCCCTCTGAGGCTATTTTTAAAACTGAGAAAAAATATTCACATGACTTATAATGTCATGAGAAAAATCAGTTCCACCAGCATTTATTAAGTTTCTGCCAGGTGCCAGGCAAGCACTTTTTAAACCTGAAAGTTAGAAGACAAAGTAGTTAATGCTGACTGTATAATTTTTCCTACATGAAAAATTTGAAATGGACTTTAAAAGATTAAATTATATGCCTGAATAAGTTTTTATTTTATTATGCAGGAGGTCCGGTGAGAGGCTGGACATCACCTGATGTCCCTTAGACATCTTAAGTCTAACATGTTCAAAGTAGAAATAATATTTTCTCCCAAACTCACCTTTAGGACCTACCTCCCAGGGTTGTTGTGAGGATCAAATGAGATGTTATTTGTAATGATTATTTTTTACAAATGTAATGTGAAATGTAATGTAATTTATAAAATGTAATTTGTAATGATTATTAATAACCAATTATTTGGGGAGATTCAGTGTTCACCCTTTTTCTAAAGTCCTCAGCCTCTGAAGGACAAGACTTAAAATAGAAGATAGGATTAATCTAGGTATTGCTACCCCACCCAACTTTATAAGGAATTTAATCTAAGGTGAAAGTCCCGGTCCATTGTCTTCTTCTCAGGCTTGGGTAGGGTATATAGATTCTTTGTCTAGATTTCCCTGGGGGAAATTTGGAAGTGTCATAATCAAAGTTAAGTCCCCTAGCTCCTCATTAGAATAGGTCCACTTATCATTGTAATATTAATTCTCTCTCATTAATTGTTAACCAGTCAGAGTTGATTGCTACCCTTAGGAACACCCATTCTTCCAAAGGCATATAAACTGTGAGCCTCACCACCATGATTGGTATTTGGCATTTCAGAGGGTCATTGACCCTTTTATTAATAAAATGCTAACATTATTAATAAAATGATTAATTACTCAAATTACCTCTTGAACTTTTAAAATGTCACACACCAGTCCCTTTATTTTCACTCACAGAGTCTCCTGTTAGTGTTGTTCAGTCATTTCAGTCCTGTCTGACTCTTCCTGACCCCATTGGGGGTTTTCTTGGCAGAGATACTGGAGTGGTTTGCCATTTCTTTCTCCAGCTCATTTTACAAATGAGGAAACTGAGGCAAACAGGGTTAAGTGACTTGCCCAGGGTTACACAGCTAGTAAATTTCAGGTTGGATTTGAATTTAGATCTTCTTGATTCCAGGTCCTATGCTCTATCCACTGTGCCACCCAGCTGCTACCCTGTAGAAATAGGAAGTTCTAATCTTATTATCACCCCCATTCTATAGACAAAGAGACTGAAGTTTAGTGGGGTCAAGTGATTTGCCCATAGGTTACAACTGATAGAAAAGGAACTCAAACCTAGGTTTTCTGACTTTTCTTTCCACTAAATCACATATTCTCTCTAAATATGAATGAAGTCAAATTGGCTTTTGGAAAAAATTTCAAAACAAACCAAATTTGGGTTACCTCCCCTTTCCATCTTCCCATTCTTACTACATACCCCAAACGTTCTCATTTCTCTTAATCATGAGAAAGGATTCAAAACATTCACACTAAAGTGGAAATGACTGATAGCAGCTTAACTCTCCTGGGAATATGACTATCTAACCAGGGTCAAAGCTTTAAACTAAAAGAATGAGGCTGTCTTCTATTGGAATTTCAGGCATCAGCCAGCAGGTGGGGAAGGTATTTGGCAAGCCTCCAAACTTTCCTATAGTTTGTGAAAAGTCAGCCTTGTCCGGCGCAGCCAGAGACATTTTGGCAATCCAACTTTCTAAAGCATTTTCCAGGATTAAGAATCAATATTTTATGCTGTCTTGTGCAGGTCACATTGTAAATACGATCCCAGAAGGTCCTTAAAGTCAAATATTTGGTTCCCAATACGTATATCCTTTTTCAAAACCACAGAAAAAATTGATGGAGACATGGAAGAGATCCCAGTGATAAAACACTCTCAGACTAACACAATAATCCTTCCAGTGCATGGCAGGAACAACATGCCATTTTGATATATATTATTCTGAGACAGTTCACGTATGGTGCTTTAGGAGTCTATAATTGTAATCCTAAACCTTGGGTGAGTTAAGGGGTTTTTGTTGTGTTTTTTTTTTTTTCTGGCTCTGCCTAGCGTAGTGAGAGTGGCTGACTTAAAGAGGTCCCACTCATTAGCTGCACCTAGGCATCTTTTAGCTAATCTGGATGTTAGTGGACATGTAAGTTCATGGTTCACTACTCTGAATGGGTATTGAGATGCCCAACTGAATGAAAAAATAACAACCTTGGAGTTAGTGGATAGTGGGTGCATTCAGCATGTTTAACCTTCACAGTTTGCAAATTTCCTTATTGGTTCCCAGTATAATCTAGACACTGCTTTTCCTGGGTAGAGAGAGCTAGCAAACTTTAAAAAAAAATCCCATCCCAAACATACAGCCAAGATTTCAGCTATACATAGTTAGTAGACATGGTTTTCAGTCCCATTTTTGCTTCTGATCAGCAATATGACTCTTTTTTTTGGAGGGGGGAAGGCAGGGCAATTGAGGTTAAGGGACTTGCCCAAGGTCACACAGCTAGTAAGTATGTCAAGTGTCTGAGGCTGGATTTGAACACATGTCAAGTGTCTGAGGCCATATTTGAACTCAGGTCCTCTGACTCCAGGGCTAGTGCTCTACTCACTTCGCCATCTAGCTGCGCGCCCCCGCCACCCCAGCAATATGACTTTGGGCAAGTAATGTTACATTTTTGGGCCTCGATTTTCCCATTTGTAAAGGGAGGGGCTATTGGAGGAATAGATAGCAGGCCAGTAGCTATGTAACTATGAGCAACTCATTTAAACTTCTCAGTATGCCAGACAACTCACTAAGACTATAAATTATAGAGGAATTCTTGATTTAAATAGTAGAGTTTCCATACCAGAAGTTTTCTGCATTGACCCAGTCATATATTTGGACAAATAAAACAAATATAAGGGGATAAGATCAGTTCATTTCTAGTCTGCATTTTTAGTTAATTTGTTCAATAACTTAAGGAAATAGACAAATTCTTTTGGAACTGGGCCTCTGAGCCTAGAAATTGGTGAAATTCTATTCGACTTTGTGCTGGCACTGGATCGGATGCCAGGGCAGTCCCAAGTGGAGAAGGGAGGCCAAGTAGGGCTGCTCTTCTTCCCCGATTCTGCTGCAGGTGTCACGAGCGCAGGTTACTTGAGAGTCCAGTTCCATCCTCACTGAAGCACTGAGGACACAGCAGTGAAAAGAACTTTTCGAAAGCCTCAGTTGGTTTGGAGAGCCAGAAAAGGATGTTATCTCATTCAAACCGCCTGCCAGTTTCAGGCTTGTCACTGATCACAGCCCCAAATGAGGGCACTTGGGAAGAGCTGCTTAGGAAATCCAGCTTGGAGCAAGGGAAACATTTGCAACATTTGCCTGCTCCCCTCCTCTCCTTCTTTTGCGGGCTGTGGGCTGGCATGCAGCTGTTCCGAGCCCTTGAAACAGCTGAGCGCTCTCTGTTTCAGCCACTGGCAGTGGGCTCATTCCTTTACATAACTCCTCTTAACAATAGTGACTGGACAGGCCGAAGAAACATTCAGCTGGCTGTTTAAATTCCCACTTGCCTGGTGTACGTCTCAATGTTTTGTTTTGTTTATACTAACGTGAAACAGAAATGTCTCATTTTGCTAAGCCTCTTATTTAAAAAAAAAAAAAAAAAGCAGAGAATTCCCCTTTTAGGCTTTGCTGAGAATTTTTTTGGCCCTGTCCTGGGGAGGAAGTCTAAGGGGAACATAGTAAAGAAGAGATATTTTTTTCCTTGAAGAGCTTCTCAATGAAGTTGTCTCAAAAACATTTTGATTCTTCTGTCAGTGACCTTTTATAGTCTCAGACATCATTCTTGATATCAGTTCATTTTCCCTGCACTGTTGTTACTTTACCTTCTGCAGTCCTGGAGAAAGTGGGTCAGAGGGCCCAGAACTAGAGAGTCAGGGCCTGGAAGAGGTGGAAGGAATTTTAGCTACCATTTAGTCCAATATTTTTATTTTATAGTTGAAGAAACTGAGGCCTAGAGTTAGGAAGTAACTTTCTCAAGACCACAGCAGCTCAGTGGTGTACTGGGGAGTCTCTGACCTTTAACCAGCTTGCTCCCAACTAATCTTTTGCTGACATGTTCCCGTTTAGATGGGTGAAAAATGCTGCGTTAAATATTACATGAAGAACTTGATTTTTGTCTTTATTCAGTTTATGAGAAGGAGGGAGGCGATGAGGATTGAGGTTTATATGGTGCTTCATAATTCTAAAGAAAGCATGTTTCATGAAACATGATCTCATTTGTTCCCCAAACACTCCAGCAAGAATGGCCTTTCTACTGGCCTTATCTCCATTTTAAGAACACTAGCCCAGGCTTATTCAATGCCTCCCAGCTGACGTAGTGCCTTCCCCAATATAATTCTGGGAGTTTGACCTAATGACTGTTATTATCCCCTTTGGATAAGTGAGGAAACTGAGGCTTATAGTGGCAAAGGAAAAGTTACTTAGGGGGAAAAAGAGGGAGCCAGAACTTGACTCCAAGGTCCTCTGTCTCCAAATTCAGAGCTCTTTCTATTATCCCCGAAGTGCCTCTGTTTTTTACTGCTTGATGTGGTCTGTGCTCACGTTACAGGTTGAGCTACGGTTTCTTTCATATAGTTTCTTTGTTAACCTACAGGGGAAAACAAATTCAATGGTTCTGGTTAACAAAGAACATCAGCTTTTTTTTTTTTTTTACAATTTTTTTTGATAATTTCCACCTTGGGGCGCAGGATTAGTGGCGACCCCCATTCTTACGGTGTCTGCTATGTTATGGAAGATAGAAGACTTTGGATCAGGAACATGGTTGGGACCTTAGGGGTCATCTACCCTACTCTATCCCTTTTGTTTTATTGATAAGGAAAGTGAAACCCAGAGAAATGAGATGCTTTCACGGTCACACAAGCAGCAGGAAGTGTCAGAGTTGAAATTTGGTCCCAAATCCCCTAGACTTCCTTCCTTTCCCATTGTACTGCACTGTGCAACTCTATGAGGAGAAGTAGTTAGTTGCTTGCCTGACACTGGCCTGAAAGACTTCTTGTAATGTCCCCAAAGCCCCTAACTGACTTCCAGGGAGTAACTTGAGAGCTGAAGACGTAGCAGCTATAGTATCCTTGGTGGAAAAAAGAAAAAAACAACCAGAAACAATGATGATCTTCGTTCTGAGGCAGGAGAGCCAAAACACCCGTCCCGACACTTGCTGGATGTGCTAAGAACAAGCATCTAATCCTTCCTTGTGTCAGGAGATGTCATCCTGTGCTCTGCCAGGGGAGATCCTGACGCACCTTAGTAGACAGCTTTTATGAGTTAGTGTGAGCAGAACAATTCATCACCATTTCATCACTGCCTATGTACAGCTCATGGTAGACAGCATTCATCAACCTGTGCCCAGGATTTTCCATTGTCCTTTGGATTCCCTGCAATTTTGATTATTCTTAGCTGCAACTGGGCCAGGGGAAGGCAGTGTGGTGCAGTGTCTTTGGAATCAGAGGGTCTGGGTTCAAATTTCACCCCTGATGCTTATTATCTTTGGGACCTTGGACAAGTCACTTAAACTTGAAGGAAGGAAGAAGGTGGGGAGAAAGGAGGAAGTGAGGGAGGAAGGAAAAAAGTACTTACGAAGGGCCTACTATTTGCCAGGCACCATACTGTGTTTTTGTTTTGCTTCGTTTTTTACAGATATTATCTCATTTAATCTTCAGAACAACCCTGGGACATAAGCGCTATTATTATTATTATTATTATTATTTTGTAGATGGGGAGGCTGAGGCAAACAGTGACTTGCCCAGGGTCACATAGCCTGGATTCTTGACTTGTCACACAGTACTTACTCTACATACCGTGGTGCCATCTAGGTGCCGGTAGAAATCTAAACAGTTTTCCATGCCGAGAGGCATTTGTACACTTGAAGGGAGCGGCCTTGTCTCAATCTCAGTCTTAGTCTTCTCTTTTCCAAGCTGAATCTCCTCAGTGCTCTCGACTGCTCCTTTTAAAACATGGACCTTCCCCATTCTGGTTGCCCTCATCTGGATATTTTTCACTTAGTGTAAAATAAGACACCCAAATCGAAAATCACTTTTCAGATATGCTTTAACCAGAGCACAGAGTACGGAGGGACTCTCACCTCTTTGGTTACACACACAATTCTACTTTAAAAGATCATCTCTGGAGATTGTTAGCACATAGTTTGGCTGTCTTCTAACTTTGTCTGTAACTCCAGTGCTTGGTACAGCACCTGGTGTGGGGATAGGTGCTTAATAAATGTTTATCAGCTGACTAACTTTATCCTTCTTGGTGGCCATGATACATAGTTGATTTATATTGAACTTGCAGTCACTAAGAACTCAGGATCTTTTCCACGTCAATTCTTGTCTAGCCATATTTTCCCCATTTTGTACTTGCGAAATTGATTTTTTAAACCTATTTATAGGTTTATTTTTAAACTTATTTTAAACCTATATATGTTTGCTACAACTAAAAGGAACTTTATTTTGAAATAACTTTTGACATGGGTGCATGGAAAAAGCTCTTTAGTTGGCTATATATGTGAATGAAAAAGAATTAATCAATATTATATAACATTATAATAAGTATATATAACAAATAATATAATATAATATTAACTAATGATATAACTAATACAGCTATATACAAAATAACCATAATAAATATAATAATAATAATATATAATATTATAATAACAGACCTCTAAACATTGACAATGCATTGGCAAGCAAAGTAGACAGCCCAAAATGAATCTTAAACCTGTCTTCTATTATATTTATACTTTTTACTTTTCATCTTGAGACTCTAGCTTTGCCACTTCTGCCTGACCTTGTTCTGTTAATGCCCGTACCCTTCCATAAAAAAAACCAAGTCATTTAATATATTCTCTTTTCCTTCTAATGCCTAACACAGTGATGGGCACATTGTAGGTGTTCACTGATACTTGAGTTTCAGCTGCCGTCATTAGGCTTGCAGGGGGCATTACAACTTTAAAAAATGTTTCATGACTAGGAGATTCTATTTTAAACTGGTTTCCCATAGTTTTTACTTTCCTAAGATTGTTGTTGTTGTCATTCATTCATGTCTGACTCTTCATGACCCCATTTGGGGCTTTTTTGGTGAAGATACTGGAGTGGTTTGCCCTTTCCTTCTCCAGTTCATTTTACAGATGAGGAAACTGAGGCAAACTGGGTTAAGTGACTTGCCCAGGGTGACACAGTTAGTAGGTGTCCGAGGCCACATTTGAACTTAGGTCCTCCTGATTCCAGGACCAGCACTCTACGCGCTGTGCCAACTAGCTACCTCATAAGATTTAATATTTATACTGTGCAATCTGGTTGTGATGCCATAACAATTTCATAGCTGATAAAATGCTGACTGGTGCTTCCTGTGTTTTTGGTTTAGAAGAAGCTGCCTTATTTCTTGGTGAAAAAAAAATCCTTTAAAATTGAACTAAGTGAACCACACATTGGGAGAGACTGCAAAGCACAGTCTCCTTCTTCTTCTCCTTCTCCTTGTTTCCTTCTTCTTCTTTCTCCTCTTTCTTCTCTTCCCCCTCTTCTTTCTCTTCTTCATTATCATCATCATCACCACAGGAATCCTGTAATATTAGAGCCAGAAGGGGTCTTAGAGGTCATCTAGTCCTATCCTATTGCTTTATAGAGGAAGATATTGAGACCCAGAGAGAAGTGGTGAGTCTGAGGTCACCCTCCTGGGTTAGGACATCACCACAATGGCAGAAAGTCAATTTATGTGTTTGAGTTCTTGGCCCTTTTATTTAGAGGACTTGCTATTCCCACATTTAATGAGTAAGCTGAGTCATCCTGAGCCTTAACCTCTTGGTAGCTTCTATGGAAATGTCATAAAAACTGAGTTGCTTTCATAAGGAAGGAGTGCGTTTTTACTACAACCAAGAGGCAGGAAGCAGAAAGGGCTATACCTCCGGACGTTTGTCAGAAGCAAACGGAAATGAGGTAGAAATCCAGTTGTGACTCTCCTACCTGGGGTTTTATGAACCAGTAAAAACACATGAAGTCCACTCACCCCTGCCCTTCTCTCCTCTAACCGGTGCCTCTTCAGGGCTGAAGGGATTCAATTTTTTTTTTCAACCATTCAGAGACTTGCTGTTCAGCCCCTACCCTGCTCTAGATTACCTAGGGTCTTTTGCTTTTCTCTTGCTGATTTTTGATCCTCTGTCTGTAGTTAAACCACTTGGCACCCTTATTAGTTCCTGGAAAAGGAAGGAGGTAGTTAAGACCCTTGGCTAAAATAAAGCTTTATTGTTTGGTGAAGCTAGGTGATACAGTGGGCTGGGAATCATTAAGACTCATCTTAATGAGTTCAAGTCTGGCATCAGATACTTACTAGCTATGTGACCCTGGGAAAGTTACTTAACTTTCTTTACCTCAGTTTCCTCATCTGTAAAATGAGCTGAAAAAAGAAATGGCAAACCACTCCAGTATCTTTGACAAGAAAACCCCAAATGGGGTCACAGAGTCAGACATGACTGGAAAAAAAGACAACAATAGTCTGCATATTTTCCTGCCTCCATATGTTTGTTCAGTGATTATATGTGCCTAGAATGCCTGTTTCCCCTCCCATCTCCATTGTGTGTTGAATTCTTTTAACATCCAATTCAAATGCTACCTCCTCCATGATATCTCTTCTTCTCTTCCTGCCCCCAGCCAAGTTAGTAATGACTTTCCTGTCCAGACTTTGCATCTCTCTTATATATTTCTATGCATTCAAGTTATTTGAATATATGTGTATTTCCCTACTAGACTGTAAGTTCTATGTGGATAGGAACCGTATCTTACTTAAATTTGAATCTCCCTGAGCAACTTAGCACAATGCCCTACAGATTGGGTGCCAAATAAATGTTTCTTCAATATTGAATGCTTTGAGGGGAAGAGGAGGTATGGACTTTGTGGCTCGAGTATTCAAAGGACTAGACAGAATAGTTGATACTTTCAGATTTGGGGAACAACTCCAACCATTTAGTTACTAAGTGTTAACAAGTAGTTCAACTTTAACCTCTCAACTGTATTGTAGTAATGCTGGGCACTTTGGCCCTCATGTGCATCTGTGAGTTGAGATTGCATTTTAAAGTCTGGCCCTGAGCCCTATAGCTCTGCCAAGGTCCGCAGAGTCCCCAGGCATCCTCTGAGCAGTGTTTGGACAAGTGAGAGCCTGTGGATTTTTAATTGAATCCACTTTGTCAAGAATTTTGAAGACCTTTCCACAGAAGTTCCTCTCTCCATTAAATATTATGTTCTAGCTTTTAGCACATGGCAATTTTCTTGGCCCGCCAACAGGGCAGGATTTTTCCCCCTTTGGCACTTATGTTAGGGGATGTAGGTCATACCCTGACATATGTGTGTATATAAGGTATACATTTGTCCTGTCAGTCAAAAACATACAGTAAGTACCCCATTGTGAGCCAAACTCTGAACTAGGTCCTTAGGAAAATAGCAGAAAAATAGCATATGTATGGGCAGCTAGGTGGCATGGTAGATACTGTGCTAGGCCTGGAGTCAGAGAGACCTGAGTTCAAATGTGAACTTAGCCATTTATTAGCTGTATAACACTGGGCAAGTCACTTAACCCTGTTTGCCTAAGTTTCTTCTTCTGTAAAAAGAGCTGGAGAAGGAAATGGCAAACCACTCCAGTATCTTTGCCAAGAAAACCCCAAATAGGGCCATGAAAAATAGGACACAGTTGAAATGACTGAACAACAAAAGCCTATGTGCGTAGTTGTCCTAAGATCTGGCAGATCAAGTACATGAAGGATATCAGGATATCACTAGGACAAGGCAGAATCAATATTACAGCATATGGTTTGACTTGAAGGAGCCTGAAATGACCTCCTATCTCAAAATACATCTGAAACATTTATATCAATCACTCCTTGGTCTTAAAGAACAAGGAGAAGTGTAATGGAGAGATGATTGAGAACCAAAAGATGCAGTGTGAGTCCCAGATCTCCCCTTGACTAACTGTGTGGCCTTGGACAAGCCCCTTTACTTCTTTTGGTCTTAGTTACTCTCTCTGTTAAATGTGAGAGTTGGAATACACTGAAAGTTTTCAATCTCTTTGATATATTGGGCCCCTTTGGCAGTCTGGTGAGAGCTATTCACTCTTTCTCAGAATGTTTTTAAAAGCATAAAATTAACTACACAAATTGCAAAGAAAACCAATTAAATTGAAAAACAGTTATCAGAACATAAAAAACCCCACCAAGTTTATGGACCCCAGGTTAAGATCCCTGGAACACAGGATTTCTGAAATTCTGTCTTAGTTCTAATATTTTAATTAAAAGCCCTTGTTGGATTGTACCTTTGGAAGAAGTCACACATTAAACCATTTATCAGCCAGTAACATTGTAGCTCAAACTGGTTTTCATTGGGCTCGGTTTATTCATTTAGCAAATTTCTGAAATAAAGATACTTGATAGACAAGTTTTAATTTGGAGGGTAGGCAAACAGGGTGGAGAAAGAAAGATCTAGAGCAGGGCTGTCCAACCTTAGGTTTTTATTGAAACAATAGACAATATATTTTGATTTGCCATTTTAGTGAGAGATCCTGGTTTGTCGTTTCCTCCAGAGATGAAGAAACTGAGGCAAACTGGGTTAAGTGACTCATCCCAGGTCACACAGCTAGTAAGTGTCTGAGGCTGGATTTGAACTCACAAAGATTATTAGATGATTCCTGATTCCAGTTCTGGAGCCCTATCCACTGTGTCACTTAGCTGTCTTGGCTCAAATGAGATAATGTATGCAAAGTATTTTCTAAACTTTATAGTGCAATATAGTTGTAAGCTGCCATTTCTGTTATTACTACACACAAGTATGAAAGGCAGCGGCATGAGGTGGTGGATGCTGAGGTGGCCTAGAATCCAGCAAGATCTGGGTTTGAGTCCTGCCTTTGACACATATGGCTGCCTCACCCTAAGCAAGCTGCTTGCCTCTCAGCGCTCTAGACAACTTTCTAAGACTGTAAGTTATAGAGAAGGTGCCCATATGCATTGGTAGATGGGATTTCCCCATTAAGGAATTTCTTATACAGATAAAATCAGAAGCCCAGTCCCTGACTCCACACACACACACACACACACACACACACACACACACACGTATGCACGTGCTATACATTAACCTTCAAATTGACCAAAAGCCTCATTTCTAATTAATTTTCTCCTCTTAACAAATGAGGGCTTTGGGCTACATGTTCTTTAAGGTGCCTTCTATTTAAATGTGCTTCTATATTACTCAACTGAACAAAAAAAAACAATTTGTGGGATACTGTTACTATATCAAATGTGCTTAGCATGATCTCATATGCAAGCTAATTCTAGGGATAAGTTTTACTTATCTTATTCTAGCTTAGAAGACTTGTTGAGAATGTTCATGCTTGCTCACTGACTGGCACTTATGTGTATGTTGAGAATTTATAGTGAGAAAACCTAGGGCATTCTGGGAAGATGGTGGAATAGGTCAGAAATTTCTGAGAAAATCTAGAGCTCTGGTCACCAGCCCTTTAGGAATGAATCAGTCTCTCTCTGTGTGTCTCTGTCTCTGTCTGTCTCTCTCTCCCTCCCATTATTTCTAGTCAGGCTAGTTTTGAGGCTCTTTCTCTCACTTTTCACAATCAAACTGAAAATTGGCTATGTTGCCAATAGTCTGTTTTTGCTACTGGAAGTCCCTGGTTACTCCCAGCTTACTTCCATTTATTATAGTGGTATTCTGATTTCATGCAAAAAGTTTGAAGGATGTGGTCCAGTCCTTGTATCCCCACAGACTTTATTCAGAAAGGGAATCCATTGTAAAGACTGAATGCCTTCCATTGTGATGTCTAACTGGCCCACAAGAGTGCTCAGTTTTATTCTGTATAATGTCCTACCAACTTGAACACTGAGTCTAAATCACAGAAGCATAAAAGGACATTTTGTGGATTGTAATTAATGCACAGACCTAAACAGATTAGTTCTGAAAAATTTTCCCCCTGGCAAATCTGCTCCTAGTGAGTGCCTTTTAATGTAACTTTGACATAAATAGCCATTGAGACAAAACCAAGGAAATCACCAGCATCCAGCTCACATGCAAGAAAACGTGGGCTTTTTTTCTTTCGAAGCTGCCCATTTACTGACATGGTTGGGCCCAGATAATCTCTGATGGTGTTGTATAACTTTCTGAGGTTCTAAAATGGAGTAAATTTATAGCCTTGTTCCTTGTTTACATTATTTCAGCCAATCTTGTCTATAGCCATTTACCTCCCTCCAGTGGATTTCTGGCAGAGGAATAAAAGTGAGTAGTGATTTGGCTTAGTTAATTGCCTGTCCATCTCATGGGCTGGGCTATATTTGAATATTTATTGGTTAAAACTGACTTAAATGGGGATACTTCATTTCTGAATTACATGCAGTACATCTCATGAACTACTCAACTGTTCAATCATTAGTTTAATGAATAGGGTATAATTAAATTTGTAGTGCTTGTTAAAATGAAAATTAATGAGCTGATATCAAAGTGATTTAATCTGTAGCAAAATTCTTAATAAATACACAGTGCCATAGAGAGGAAGGTTGAATTTCATGGAAACCTTGTTGATTGCTATAAATACCCCCTTGGGAAGTCTGGTCCAGGGTTCTTAACCTTGTTTTGTGTCTTGGTCCCCTTTGGCAGTCTGATGAAGCCTATGGACCTCTTTTCAGAATACTGTTTTTAATTGCATAATTGAAAAAAACAGAATTACAAAAAAAATCAATAGAAAATGTTTTAAAAAATTCATTGACCCCTTAAAATCTATGCAGAGAGCCCTTGGGCCCTGTGGTCACCAGGTTACGAATCCCTGGCCCAATCAATAGCAACTTCTCAAATGGTTTAGGGAGTATTTGCCTCATGTGAAGGTTAGTAGCTTCCCTTGGGTTCTTCTTTCTTTGATGGTCATTTTGGAATATAAGGTATTAGGCATAATTATCCCAATCTGATTTCTCTTTCTGTAACTCGTTTTTTTTTTTCAGTTTTATTGCTCAGCCAAAGAATGCTAAAATGGCAGATGTAGAAACACTCTTCTCTTCCCTTGGCACTTTCCCTCCCACAAAGTAATGGGTGGCAGTGCTTGTGACGTACTATGATAGTATTATAGAATATTAGGAATTGAAAATTACTAATGACCAAGAAAGAAAATGATTTGTCCAAGGTCACACAGTTTAGGTATAGAGCCCAGGTTCCTTGATTCCCACCACAGGGCTTTTTCTTTTCTACCACCTATACTACAATTATGAAAATGTGTTACATAAAAAGAAATGCCATTATTCTGATTTGAATGTACTTTACAGGTTAGCTTCTATATTTTGGATATCACCATATAAAAATTTCATTTATGTATAAATACGAGTATACAATTCGTGTTGCCCAGAATTCTTCAGTTTTGGCAGTGGTGACATCGAAGCAAAGTTTCACTAGAAGAAGCCAGTTTCGGTATGTGTGCCTGTGTTGGAGCACAGGGGAGCCCATTAACATAGACCACAGAGGCGTATGTGACTTGCTGGGACAGATTGGGGTTGTTTCATAGCTTTGAATTACTGTGTTTCTTACCCCACTCTCTTGGTCTGGAAGTGTTTTTCCAGCTCAGGTGTAATAGTACTCCATTTCACTGTTGTCCTTGGTTAGGCCTCAATATTCACCTGCTGATGGATCCTGGTTAGATGAACCCTATTGGGCTGTCTTTCTGTTTTTCGAAACTGGGTGGGGGGAGTACCTCACTAATCTACCTACACTTAAAGGCTTGATCTCTACCAGGCAATTATTCCTTGGTGCTGTGATTAAGTGGCTAATAGTGCCATGACTGTACTTGGGGATGCATAGTAAATAGACCCAAACAACTTCTAAATCTTTCCCGGTTGGTGGATATTCTAGCACTGTGCTGTATAGAAGAAATGGCCTGTTGGTCCTTGGCGTGTCCTTTGGCTAATAAACAGGCCGATTTGAACCATTAGTCAGTGACTGATCCCTGTTAGCAAGATCCATACCATGCAGCTGAAGTGGCCATTAGCTCCATGTATATTTGATCACGTTATAAAGAGCAGGTCACTTAACTTCTTGGTACTTGAGTTTTCTCAACTGTAGAAATGAAGGAGTTGGACCCAATGACCTCTACAATCTTTTCCAGTTCTGTGATCTGATAATTTAGAATGCATTTACTCAAATTTCCTTGTCTTTCTCCTGGACAGCAGCCCATAATGGGCTTAAGCAACCATATTCCTACTGAATCTAATTAACTTAACCAGAGCAGTTTGTCCTGATGGAAAAGTATAGAAAAGTTATAAAAAGCTTAAAAAGATTGCTCAGGTATTGCATATGCTGAACAACTTTTAAAATGACTACAAATCAGTGACTGATAAACTATGTATAGATTACCTCCAGCAAAATTTTGAATTCCAAAACAATTTCTCCCTAAGTGTATTTGAGTCTTAGCTCTGACACTTACTAGTTATATGACCTTGGTTAGTATTTGTAATAATAATGATAATACATTTCAGAGTGATTTAAGATTTACAATGTACTTTTTCACCATATTTTTGTGTTTGGTCACAATAATAGTACTAGCTCCATTTTACAGATGAGGAAAGGGAGTCTCAGAGAGGAAGTGATTTTTCTTTGGTCAGAGCCAGCGAATATCAGCACCAAGTCTCTTGACTCCCCGTCCAATGTTCTGCCTGCTGTATTAAGCACAATTTCAGGTCCTTTATCTATAAAAGGAGGATAATAATTCCTTTCAAATTTATTCCACATGTAGACTTTTTTTAGTCTGTACCTATGGTGTTATAGGTATGGGGAATTCCCAGCATGGAGATTACCTCTCCTAATGAAGATTAGTGAATATTTTTGGGTTCCAAATTTTCTCTCCCTCCCTCTCCTCCCCCCTCCACCCAAGATGACATGTAATCCAACGTAGGTTCTACATTTACCTTCACATTGAACTTATTTATATAATAGTTCAGTTGTAAAGAAGAATTATAACCAATGGAATGAATCATGAGAAAGGAGAAATGAAACCAAAAAAGAAGGAAAAAAAAGAGAGCAAAAAGTTTGCCTCAGTCTGCATTCAGGCTCCATAATTCTTTCTCTGGATGTGCATAGCTTTTTCCATCACGAGTCTTTTGGAGCTGTATTGATGAGAGGAGTCAAGTCTATCAAAGTTAGTCCTTACAGATACTGTATGTCTGTAATCATGTATAATGGTATCCTGGTTCTGCTTCCCTCACTCAGCATCAGTTCATACAAGTCATTCCAGATTGTAATGAAGTCCATCTGCTCCTCATTTCTTATTACACAACAGTATTCTATGACATTCATATACCACAATTTGTTCTGTCATTCCCCAGTTGATGGGCATCCCCTTGATTTCCAATTCTTTGCTACCACAAAAGAGCTTCTATAAATATTTTTGTACATATGGGTTTAGTCTTAAAGAATTATCTGGTGTAGGAGAGGGTAAGTGATTTGCCTAGGAACGCATGGTCAGTGTGTGTCAGAAAAGAGACTCGAATTCCGGTCATCCTGACTCCAAGGCTAGCCCTCTATCCATTAGACCGTGCTGCCCCTCACACAAATGGATATTTGTTTTAAAGCATAATTTTGTGCACATGGATTTTTCTTCTAATATATAGGAAGTATCTTTGAGGATATGAGACATGCAGTTGTAGCTCAAATTGTGCTTTATAGTTTGTTTTCTGAAGTTTGAATCTGATTCTTGTGTTTTGTTTTGTTATTTGGGGTGTGTGTATCTGTGTGTGTACGTGTGTGTGTGTGTGTGTGTGTGTGTGTGTGATGTCACGTCGTGTCTGTCTTTTTCTCCCAGCAAGGGAGCTGGTTGCACAGTGCCCTGAGTCTGAATCCAGCCTCAGATACTTCCCAGATATGTGACTTAACCTCTGTTTGCTCAGTTTCCTCAACTCTAAAATGGGATAATAATATCACCTACCTTCCAGGGTTGTAGTGAGGATCAGATGAGATAGTTGTAAAAAGTGCTTAGCACATGGCCTGGCACATAGCAGTAGGCATTAGATAAATGCTTATTCTCTTCCCTTCCCCTTCTCCCAGCAGCTCCTGACTAGCACAAGGTAATGTCAGAACAACACATTGAGATTTCCTGCATGAGTTACTGCGCAAGGGTGAGGGCATTTTTAATGGATGGGGGAGTGTCACACAGCAGCAAGATTCCTGTGAGTCAGGTGAGCTGGGTTCCTGCCCTGGCTCTGCCCCAGTTCATCTCAGTGATGTTGGGCAGGTTCTCTGGTCCTCACTTTCCTCATCTCTAAAATGTGCAGGGCTTATACCATCTCACTAAGGACCCTTCCACCACTAACATGCTGCCATCTCCTCTCCACAGTAAGTCTGCCTGCATGGGAGGAATGACCCCAACACCTAACACCTTAGTTGCTTTTTTTTTTGGGTGGGTTGGAGAATTTTGTTTGCTATGCTCTTCTGTCCTCAATGATAATGAACCAATGAAACGTTTCCATTGTTGGCAGCATCAATCATGGAGTCACCAGTGGCTACACAGTGAAGGGTGCAACCAACCCCAGTTCATGTGCTGTGTCTTTGGAGGTGACTGGACAGAGAAGTCTCCTACAGGAAGACCAGAAGACAATAGCATCTGCCTCCTCGTCCCACCCAGCTGAAGGAACACAAGAGAACAGTATCTCTGTCTCCATGCCTTTTGCAGAACATATCCAAGATATTCTCCAAACAAATCAGGCCTTGGCCAGTGAAGATGGACTCATCCTGCATGGTAACCTAGGGGAGCCCATGCCAGACACTACAGAGGAAGACCAAGTGAGACTTGCCCCAGTGGTAGATAGCAGTGTGGAGACCAGCCTGGTCACTACTATTGTTCCTGTTGATGATGGAAAGAATGCACCGAGGGAAGGGGGCAGGGACTCTTCTTCTGATCATGTTATCTTGTTACAAGAAGATCCAAGGACACATTCAAGGATATTGGAGCCATTTAAACCGATGGCACAGCTGTCTGGGAAGGGTGATTCACATAGCAGCTCTTGCCCCCCTGGGAAAGAAGTTGGAGATTATGTTACCACTCAAGAGGCCCTGCAGAATCCAGAGCCCCTGCAAACAAATCACGAGGCCCCAGCTGTAACCCAAAGAGGTGAAAAGAACACAGATGGGGTAGATGGCCTGCAGTTGAAACAGGAGACCCTGTTACTAAATGACACTGCCCCAAGCACATCAGATGGAGAGGAAGGCAAAGTGCTGGTGAAACCTCAGAATTTGGATGATGATTCCAAAGTCCTCCTCAATGTCCACTGCCAAGATTTTAAGGATGTAGAAGCTGCCCAAGAAAATAAGGCAAATGCCGCTCCTTTGGAATATAATCGGGAGCCAATAGCAACTAATCTTCCCCTACCAAATTTACCCCAGAATCCTGTCCTGGATTCAAAGGCCAAAGGTCCTTCAAGGGAAGCTGTTACCATATTCGATGCTCTAAGCCCCTTTCAGAGTGGGACACAAGAAAAGTTATCTGATAAACTAGGCCCCAGTGCCGAAGGAGATGGGCTTAAACCTGTACTTTCCCAAAGAGAAGAAGTGTGTCTGATTTCCAGCATGGGTTCAGAGAATATTCCAAATCCAGCTGCTACTGTTGCTGAAATAAGACCCAATTGTTTGGCCACAGAGACTCCCGTTGTCTTGGCTACTGAGACTCTTCCAGACCCCACAAAAGGGTATCCCATCACAGATGTAGGAATGGTACCAGGGAATTTAGATTTAAGTGGCGAGAGCAAACATTCTGAGATGAGGCCTAAGGAAGATCCTGTCCATTTATCTAAGGAAGAAATAGAAACTCCCACGAATGAAGGAAAAACAGAGAGAATACAAGGAGCAGTTCCTACTGTGTTTCCCAGTGGGTTGAATGAAAGCATGGGGGGGAAGCTGGAGGGGAATGGTGAAGGCCAGGCACTTGTTGATGCTGAAAATCAAAATGGCACTAAAGAAGAAAATCGAAGCGATAACTCTCAAGAAAAGGAAGTTCTTGCACAGGATACCAAATCCACAAAACCTATGCATTCACAGGAGGAGACCTCACTTGATTCCAGTGGCAGATCCAATCAGGGAGTGAGCGAAACAAACTACACAAATTTGGAGCCCAGCTTGCTGCACCATCCAGAGTCAGCACAGTTGCCAAAGGACACAGTTCTCATGGAGCTGGAGCAGCCTGAGAATCAGTCAGAAAACTCAGCCTTGTGCTCCCTGCCTTATGAGATGACTGATGGAATCTGTGCTGTCAGTACATGCGGTCTACTCCCTGTGCACTGTGGGAGCAGTGACGTTCAACCTGTTGAGCAGGATGGAGATGAGGAACAAATTACTTCTACAGAAACTAGTCTAGAGGTTACAGGCCCAAAACCTGAGCTCCCAGATACTCTTCAAGGTCCTGAAGGAGGGGAAAGAATGGAATCTGTTCCTATTGCAGAGCCTGGGAAATTTGGTATGTGTGTCTCTCCGGAAGTTGATGCTGATCCTGAAATCCAGGAGGCTGAAAGTAAAGGACAGGGTAACCAATCAGTTAAGGTGCTTTGTAGCAAGGATGCCGAGGACCTGCTGGTACCTAAGGTTGGACCTTTAAGTACTCCTGCAAATGCGGAAGTTGGACAGGAATTCAACCCAGATGTGAAAAACCATCCTGATAATGAGACCTTGACTAAAAAAAGTGGAACAGAGCCTCAGGGGCCAGTGCAGAGTCAGCAGGGAAATGCATCATCTGCAGGTGACAGCAAGGCAAGGATCACTCAGTTAGGAAATCCTGAACCATCAGCAGGGACTTGTTCCCAGCAATCTCCCTCATGTTCAGAATTTTCTGTCTCAACGAACTTCGGTGATAACACCTCTCCCTCTGAAAGTAGGAAAGAGATTCCTCCAGATGATCTTGAAGGAGTGAAGACCAGGACTGAAGAGCTCTCAAAAACCGTACCATCCGCAGAACTTGGGGAAAACTTGAACTATCCTCCTCCCCGCAGTGGACAAGAGCCAAGTCCAATATCAGAATTCCAAAATATGCAGTATGAAGAAAGTCTGAATGATATCCAAAGTTCAGGTACACATGATTCTAAGGAAAAAATTTTGGACAGTCCTTCAACAGAGCAGTTGGACTCATCAGCACCAACAAGAGAAAAGTGGCCTCTAGTGATGGACCAGGAGAAACAGTGCAGTGGTAACCAGTCCTTCAGTATTTCTTCTCCTGTTGTGGTCAACTTAGAAGACTCTTCTCTTCCAGATAACTTAAATGTTAAAACAGAAGAAAGTTGCTGCACTAGGCAGATGCCTGACAAGCCCCAGCAGGAAAAGGAGGATGCTTTGATCTCAGACACTCAGCATGAAGAAACATGCCAAGAAAATGGGTTTTCTGAGGCAGCTGACAGGCATGCACAACCCAGTGGCTTAGGTAATACAGAAGACGCAAGTGAAAATGAGGTAGGGGCTCCTCCTTGTCACCTAGGTATACATCCACCTATTAATGCTGCTGCTGACATTCAGCCTGCTCCATCAACTGGCAATCTCAACACTATACCTCCTGATGCCCCAGAGAAGGTGCTTGATGAAACGTCAAATAACAGTCAGCTTCTGTTGGACACACAGGAGAAAGTTGAGCTTCCAGCCCCCTCAAACCAGGAGATTCAACAGCATCTGTCACTCAGTAGCAAAATTAGCCCCCAGGAGGACCATGTGAAACAGAATTTTGAAAGTATATCTGCTGAAAGAGGAAAGAGTGTTGACCAAGGAATTCTGGCTACATGTCTGGCATCACAGGAGCTTGGAGAAGCTGTTCCAAACAAGGATTTCCTTCAGACTGAATGCAGACCTAAAGTGGATGCTGAGCCAGCTCCCAATAGTGGTAAGAGTGAAGGCACCTTTGTCTCAGGTAGTCCCTGCCAAACTGGGCAGAAGTCTGGCAGCTGCAAGAATGACTCACGGCTCAAAAGTGAAATGGGTGGAATTGTCAGTGATGTCTTGAGTACTTCAGCATGTCAGACCATCTCAGACAGGGAGCAGCCAGAGCTGCCGACTGCTGGGATATCCAGGCAGACAGTAGTGGTAGCTCCTGAGAATCTTAACCTCAATATAAACACTGCCGTTGGAAGAAAATCAGAAGATAGCCAGACAAAGACTGATTCCTCTGAAGAGCCGAGTGTTTCTGGTGAAAGTTCCTATAGTGAAGGAGAGTCTATGTTCACCTGCAAGGACTCTGTAGATTTCCTTACAGTTTACCTCTCACCCACATTGAAGCCTGCCCAGGCAAAGGAAGAAATATCTGCAATTAAATCCAAAGAGAGCCAAAACGAGAAAAACTTCAAGACCCAGACAAGGAGTTCCGGGGAAAGCATTCAGAAAATGGCAGATGTCCCTAGAGAGGATGCAGAGGAAAGTAAGGAGAAGGCAGAAGATACCTCCAAGGCACACAGGGACACATCTGACTGTGAGAACTCTGCTTTGGGACAACCTAGCATGATGGCTGGATTTCCTGATTTCAAGGCACACATCAGCAAAATATTTGAGAAATCTGTCCTTGGTGCTTTGACCACTGACCGTCCACAGCTTATATTGCAGGAAAAGGATGGGTTTTCATGGAGCCCCATGGGAAAGGACTCTTTGGTGCAGCTAAGCACAGAGAAGCATTCACATCATGGTCAAGGAGGAGACTACATCATGATTTCCACTACTCGTGTTGGGCAAGGGGTAGACGCAAAAGGTAAGGAGCAGGATTTGACTTTGGAGACTGTCTCCTGCCAAACAAACCCAGACAAGATGACTTGTCAAGAAGGTATAGTCACAGAAAAATCACCAGGCTTAACTGCTCCCACCATGAAACAGAACCTGATAGATACCAACTTGGAAAAGAATGGAATTGCATCTGGTGTCTCGCAAAAAGAAAATAAAACAGAAAACTCTGAAACAGCTGATGAGAAATATATAGGGATCACATTTGAGCATCAAAAGCTTCAGGGAGGAAAAAAGCAGGGGTTATTTTCAAGTCCCCCTTTAGACATTTCTGTGCAGAAGACACCTTTGGAAAATACCACCCTCTCTAAGGGTGAAGAGTATTATGTCATCTCCCAGGTCCATAGAGAGATGCCTTTATCTCAAGAGGGTCTGAATCCTCCAGGAAGCCAGCAACCAGAAATATCTCCCAGCAAAAATGTGCCCAAAGATGATGAACTCTATGCTTTGATTGGCACCAAGGAACTGGACAACAACCCAGGACTTGCGCATGTCCAGGAAATTTCCTCTCCACCTAGGGACATCCCAATCCCTCCAGCTACAGGCAATAAGCGGCTCAGTGCTAGCATGCCAAGGAATGAAAAGAGGCCCCAAGATGGTGACAGTGCTCCTGATGACTCAAGAATTTTGGAGAACCCAAGAACAGAAAACATTCTGGATTTACCAAAGCCCAGTGGGCCTTTGACACACTCTATAGTTGATTGCTTCAAACAGGAGTTAGGTTTGCAGAGCCTCCAGCTAGGTGTCTTACAAGAACCTGACCCAATGATAGAAAAAGCTCCAAAAGCAAAAAGTGAAAATTCTTTTACTAAAGTAGAGTCAGAAGCTCAGACCTCTGAAGATCAGCCCTTAAAAGGCAGCCCTGAAACTGGTACTTTGAGAGTGTCATTTAGCCCAGGTTGTGACTCAGCTCTACAAATGAAGCACCCTAATCAAGGCCCAGAGGCTCAGTGTGGCTCCTTGAAGGCAGTTCTGGGGATGGAGGAGAAGGCTGCTTCTCAGTGTTTAGAGAACCAGGCTGGGAACCAACAGACTGACCAGCATTCTGAGCATGAATTCTCACTACCTGACAAGGATGACAAGTTACCTGTCTGCTCACCTCTTGGGCCAGATAAAGGACAAGTCCAGAAACCCCAAGATGTTGTTTCAGAAGAGGGACTCACAGAAAGGTACTTAAGGCCAATTAATTCTTGTGGGGATCATCATACCTTTTCCAAGATTCATTAGAGATTAACCTGACTAGAAAAGTCAGTAGGGTGTATATATGGGTGGGCTTTCGGGGAATTCTGTCCCCTTTATCCAACTGCCCAAATTCTCATCTGCTAACTTCTCTCAATTGCAGCAATTTAGACTTAAAGCCTAAACAACTGAGGAGAGAAATATTTGAAGAATCGTGACAATTACTAATTTATCATGTGTTTTCTTCAGTTCTTTCAGTTTAATTTAAAACCGTTTATGCTCTGGGGATTGTAGTGTCATAGGTTAGCAGTCATTCATAGAGTATGGCTTTGGTTCCGATGGGAGTTCAGATACATCTGTTTTTTAATCTGGATTTGTTTAGGAGGACCATATTTTTTGGAGGGGGGGAAGGTTGATATGCTTCAAATGTCCCCCAGAATTGTTGAGTGAATGAATTTAATTTTTTTCTCGTGCATTTTAGTTCAACTGTAGCACGAAGCTCTCATTGGAAAACATGTGTTCATTCAGAGAAACATAGAGATGAAAACCAGCTAACAGATTGTACTTGTTGCTTTCTTCCATCATCTCAGAAAGAGCCCCGAGCCTGATCACTCTCTTCTCCCTCTGGTACCTGAGAAGGATGCTCTAGATGTTACGGCCCGTTCAGCCAAGTCCAACGAGGATGACAGAGTAGAAAGGTACAGTGACAGATCTCAGTTATTTGGAGAATCATCATGCTGTGTATAAATGTAAACATTCTAGATGTCCTAGTCTCCTGACTTTGGATCCTTAAAAAAAATGGAGAAAATGGCCACTCTGCATACTTTAGCACTTACACTGGCAACACAGTAATAGAACAAAAAACCTTCTTTTGTTCATGTCCTGGGATGTTAAAAAGGGGATTTCTTTCTCTTTTAAGCCCATTTTAATTTTGAGGTAAATTTGCTGAACATTGATCCAGTTTCTCATTCCACACCCATAAATCTACTTGTTCATACAACTCTTGCTCTCCCGAGACCCTCTCCGGGCCTCCGTTTTTTCATTCTTAAAATGAGGAGGTTGGTCTTGGTAGAATAATTCATAATCTTCCTTGCAAGTCTAAGTCATATAGATTTTGGCGCGTGAAAAAAGACTTTGATCTTGGGCAAGTCAATTAATCTACCTATGCCTCAGTTTCTTTATTTTTAAAATTAAGGGGTTGGACTTGATGGCCTCTAAGGTCCCTTTCAGCTACCAACCTATGGAATCCCAGACTTTACCATCCCCCACCTCATCCCCCCACCCCCACTGTATTTCTCTTGCCTGCTGCATGAAGACTCCACCCCCCCACCCCCAGTAGACCTTTTCTAAGTGAATTGTCACCTAATATTGTTGAAAAGATGCTGCTTTAAAGTGGTTTCCTTTGGGATTTTCTGGACTATGAATAAAACAGTGCAAAGTTAAGATACATGTGTGAATAGACTGTGAAATTCTTTTAAGGCTTTAACTCTTTTTGTGGTTCTCTGTGTGAATATATGTGTGGTGGATATTAGACTTTAAATTAGTACCTGTGGCTGGGGAGATGCATTGTACCAAACAGCTGCTGGCATTTTGTAAACTATTTGATTAATATTTTGCACATGCTTTAAGAATGTATGATCACCTGTTTTTCGAGTCTGAACACTTCTTCCTTCAGAGGCAGCTGCCTTCAGTGGCCTACAATAGCAACTCTGTTAACATGGTGCCTGGGTGTGCAGGTGCCCAGTGAAATGTATGCATATTCTTCATAAACATATGTAAAATTAATCTCCAGTTGGCACTTGTTTCTGCTACTGATTTGTCATACAATTCCCTAGGGCCTTTGCTGGTATGTATTTATCACATTCCCACTTAGGGTGTAGGAAAATATTTGCTCAGCAGGACAAGAATAGGGCTGTTGTTTTTCTTTTTTGCATATAGATATGTATATAGAATATATTATTATTAAGCTCATCTTCATGAGTTCAAATCTAGCCTCAGGCATTTACTAGTTGTGTGACCCTGGACAAGCAACTTAACCCCATTTTCCTCAGTTCCTCATCTGTAAAACGAGCTAGAGAAGGAAATGGCAAACTACTCCAGTATCTCTACCAAGAAAATCCTAAGTGGGATTACAAAGAAGTGGATACAGATGAAAATGACAACAACAGATTATATACATGCATATATATATATATATATATGTGTGTGTGTGTGTGTGTGTGTGTGTGTGTGTACATATGCATGTATATAAATATTTCAGATGCTTGGTTTTTCATTAGTCTGTGAATTGCACCATTCTTTAGGGAATCAGGGGTCCTGCAGATAGTAGGTATTTAAATACGGGGAGGCATGATGTTGTAATGGAAAGAGTTTAGGATATAGAATTAGAACACCTGGATTCAAGTCTGGTTCCCTCACTGTCTGGCCATATGACAATGGGCAAGTCATTTGACCTCTCTAACCCTAGTCTTTATGATGAGGAGAATGACACATGCACCATATACCTTATGGGTTTTTTTGTGAGGAATAATTTTGTCTACTATAAACTACGATTCAAATGTGAGATACTATGCATGCACAAAAGATGCTGGGTGGGTCATGATGATGGACAACAGATGGGCTGCCTGACTAACAGATTGGGTCCCATGTGAATACAAATAGCTAAGAGTCTGAAAAATTGATGGAATGAGCTAATAATCTGTTCCTTTGCAACATGATGGAAACATGGATCTTTGGTTCTCATCTGCTGTAAATTTATATCATTGAATTGGTTTGAATATAAAATTAGTGTTGCAATTACTAATTTTTCAATTCGGACTTAGGTTATTGGATAATTTGGGTCAAAGTTCTTCCAGTTTACAGATGGGAAAATTGAGGAAAGAATAAATATAAGAAATCTTTTGAAAGAAGAATAGGTAAGATTTGGTGAATGATTGGATTGCACAGAGAGAGAGAGAGACAGGCAGACAGACACAGATAGACATACACAGACAGACGGGGCGGGGGAGGGAGAGGGAGAGGGAGAAAGAGAAAGGAGCAAGGAGCCAAGGGCAGCTCTGAGGTTTTGAGATGGAAGAATAATGGTGCTATTGATAAAAAGAGGAAGACGTAAGTGGGGTAGTAGGCTTTAAGAAAAGGTTATGAGTTTGGGTTTAATTATGTTGGATGAAATAACATATATTGCTGTATATGGCTGTTGAATTTATAACCAAACTTTCTTGTCTTTATTTAAAAATCCCTTATAATTGGAGGATAATGATTGTTTAATGAGGCAACGATGATGGATGCTGGTCCCAAATAATATGGAATACCGTAGCTTAACTACGGGTTAAAACTTTGCCTCTGATGCTTCTCGTTTATGTGACCGTGGGCAAGTCACTCAAGGAAAGGAAAGGGAATAAGCCTTTGTATAGTGCCCTCTATGTGCCAGGCACTATGATAGGCATGTTTTACAAATATTATCTCATTTAATCCTTGCAACAATCCTGGGAGGTAGGTGGTAGTATTATCTCTATTTCACAGTTGGGAAAACTGAGGCAAACGGGTTAAATGACTTGCTCAGAGTCAAACAGCTAATAAGTGTCTGGGGCTGAATTTAACTCAGGTCTTCCTGGTCTGGGCACTCTATTACCCTACTCTGTGCCTCAGTTTCCTCATCTGTAAAATGAGCATGTTAGAATAATTGGTCCATGGGTTACCTTCTAACTCTAGCTCTCTGATTCTATGATCCATGATTCCTGCATATGCCCTCACAATGGAAGAAAAGGTGAGCTTTGAGGCTTGAACTATTCAGATGGATAATTGATGATTTATTCCTTTACAATGGACTGTGACTATCTGGCACGAAAGGACATAAATAGCCCAATTAGGTTAGAGAATGAGTTTTTGGCTTTTCTTTCTTGCCGAATGTGGTCAGCTTTGGCTTGGTCCTCCTAGTGACAATTAGCGCAGAAAGTTCTTCAGAGGTTAACGAAGGGACTTGATGTTTATTCTGTGCGTGAAGCTAGGTGTTATGAAACTGGAGAAATTGGAGAAGGAAACGAGCAGTCTCGTGGCATTGTCTTTTCTGAGCACCTGCAGCATTGCGCCCCGTGTTGTCAACGGAGCAGCTAGGTGGCACAGTGGATGGAGCACCAGATCTGGAGTCAGGAAGACCTAGGCAAGTCACTTTAACCTCTGTTTGCCTTAGTTTCCTCATATGCAAAGTGAGGGTAATAATGGCTCCTACCACGCTTGTTGTAAATCAAATGAGGTAATAATTATAAAGTACTTAGCAGAGTGCCTGGCACATAGTAAACGCTGTATAAATATTAGTTAGGATTATTATTCCTCAGGCTGATTCATGTGTCAGTGACCTGGCTATTGGCATTGCCACATGTTTTCCTATATTCTTCTGAGAGTTATCAGATCTTTTCTCTTCTTTTTCCTTATCTTCCCTTTTTCCCTTTTTGACACTGGGTTTACCTCTCTTGCTGGAAGTACAGCAGCTACTCAAGAGATGAGCCCACTACTGATCTGTACAGAAGCTTTGACCTGCTCTGCTTCAAACCTGTTCCCTTCCCCCCCTTCCCCCTCACATCCCCCTTGGAGCTCATGATACTACTGCCAGATTTAATGCAGACAATCTATCAACTTTAGCCCTACTGAAGCTCAGAACTCCCAAACTCAAGCAAGTCACCAGCATTATTCATCTGGTAGCAGGAATGCACCACCACCACCGGCTATCAGATCTTTTTTCAAAAGCATTTTATCCCCCTGACTTTCACTTAAACTTATCCAGGATAATGCTCACTATGGACCCAGATCTATCAATCCCAGTGTTTTATATCTGTGCATTCTGTGAAATCTATATGTATACTTTTAGTTTAGAATCTTTTAGGCTCAGGATTTAACTAGTTCTCCAAACAACCAGTTTGGATTATTGAGTTTAGATGCTAAGAGAGAGTCCATTGTACTCTCAGAGTCCTATGATGGGAGAATCAAAGGTCTCTAGAAAGATATAGACAGAGACCTCTAATTCTCTTTACCCCAAACCCTCACAGAGCCGAAGTGGGAAGTGATCAACAAAGATACTGAGCATGTCTATGAGAGGAAGTGGATAATATCACTTGGGGAAGGGACAGGACAGGAGGGATAGGGCAGAGGTTTGGTTCAACACCAGTTTCTAGTGTGATGGCAATGAGAGCATTTAGCGGGAGCAGAAAATGTAAATGCCAAATCCAAGGGAGTTGTCAAGAGCAGAAACCAAACACTGTTTGCTGGACAAGGAAGGATGTTAAAAAGGAGCCCATACTATATGGGGGCATGTAATAGGAACACCACCATAGGAAGGCCAGGACTTAGAAACTAGGGAGAAGTCAGAGATAACAGGGACTATGTTTGGAGTTATAGGAGAAATGATGGACTATATGCCTGCCTGTCAAGAGGTGGAGAGGGCTGATTACAAAGGAACTAGTATGTTAGAACCCAGACGCAAGACACTATAGGCTTCCGTTGTTACCTTCCACTGCTGTGTTAAAGAGGAGCCCAACTAGCTGTCTCAAATAAAATGACCGAGAGATCACCATTGGGGCAATTTGGTCAATGGAGTCTCTTACATGGAGAAATCATAGGCAAATGTCTCCTTGCCTGGTAATCTAGCTTGTAAGAATTGGTGCAAAGTTTTCTGGAACACCGTGATCCTGCCATGAGGAAATTGACTCATTACCCTCATGAGGGTTTGTCTACCATCTTACGACTTTATGTGGATGGCTGAAAAGTGTTTGGAGCTCCTCTAGGCAGTGAGAGAGTCACCAGTGTTCCTGTGTTACTCAGGGCTATGGTATTTGTACTAATGACGGTAGGTGGGGCACAAGCAAGAGACAAACAAGATCCACACATTATTACTCAAATCCTTCCATGGACCTGTGATGTCACTGATCTGGGAGTTCCCTCCTATGATGTTGACAGATTATAAACTCTCCCTCCCTTCCTACCCTTGGCAACACCTCTTCATGTTTTCCTAGACACGTGATTTTCATTAGACATGTGATAATAAACTGTTGTTGTTTAAAAAGTGCTTTAGTTCATTCTATTAGTTGACCCTCACAGCAACCTCCTGATATTGGTAGTGAAAGTAGCATCACTGTTTTAAAAATAAGGAAATTGGAGGCTCAGGTCATGTGAATGCCCATGGTCACCTAGCTATTAAGGGACAGAGCTGCATCTGCCTTTAGTGCAGTCCTCTCTTCACTTAATGCATTGCTGAAATTGAATGGCATAGCTATGGCTGCCAGGCAGAGAAGGTAGGAGTCTCTAGACTTAAACTGAATTCTGTCCATGGTTCTCTCTTCTTTATATAATGGCTGTTTTTTATTCCCTCCCTTCCTCTCTACCTCCCTCCCTCCCCTCTTCTCTCTCATCCTGCCTTCCCTCTTTGTTTCCTGCTTTCTTCCTTTTTTCCCTTTCTTCCTCCTTTCCTCCCTTCCTCCTTTCTTTCCTTCCTTCTTTGCCTCCTTACTTCCTCACTCCCTCCTCCTTCCCATTTTCCTTCCCCTTCCTCCCTTCCTTCTTTCCTCCTTCCTTGCCTTCCCTTCTTCTTTCCCTTTTCTCCTCTCTTCTTTCCTCCCTTCCTTTCTCTTCCCTCCTGCCCTCCTCTCTCCCCCTTCCTTCTCCTTCCTTTTTTGGACAGGCTGATGATTTGGTCAACAATCCCTCATGGATAGGATGTTTTTTTCCATGATCTCTATCTGTGTTCTTAAATGACCAAGAAAGCCCAGCTGAGCCTGGAAGAATTTACAAGAGTGCAAAGAGGAATAGGCACTCGTAGAAGTTTGTATTTGCACACCATGAGAAGTGTGGCACTTCAAATTCATTTGGCATAATCCCAGCTGGCCCTATGCTGTCACTCATCCCATTCCCTACGATGACTATTCCAAACTTTTCCTTCTCTCCTACTTTCCTTAATTTCACTTCCACCGCTAACACTTAGCGATGATTAGGCATGAATTCAGAGGACCCCTGATGAAGCACATTACCCACCTCCTAAAAGAAAGGTGATAGACTCAAGGTGCGGAGAGAGATTACATTTTTGGATGTAGCCATTAGTGTGGATTTGTTTGATTTGATTATGTTTGTTATAAGGTTTTTTTTAATGGGGGGAAGGGAATCTGAGGAAGGAAGGAGAATAGCAATAGCGATGCAAAAAAACAAAGAAGGAAAAGAAAAATAGAGCCATTGAAAAATTTTTATATGTACAGAAGAGAACAAGGAAGTTCTAAAAGAAACACATTTAAGGAGGATAGATCTGAGAGTAACATGTTGAATTTATCGTAGAATTTTTTTTTAAAGCAAACTAAATGAAATAAAGATTCACAGTTTCATTTACAGCCCTCTTTTTATACCCTACTTTGTAGCTGGAAATGCTAATTTTAGGTGTTAAATTCAGAAGAAAATAATGAAGTTACTAAAAACAAAACCAAGCCAAAATTAGGAACATGTTTATAGTCCCTTACAATTATATATCTATAATTTTGTGATCTTCCCTCCTAAATCTGTTCTTCCTCTTAACTTCATGATTTCTGTCTGTGGTGCTGGTCATCTTGTCACATTCAAATTATTGGAAGTGGTTTTAACTTTCTTCTTACTATCTCATATTCATCATTTACCGGGTCCTGTTGATTGCATTTCTACAAAATCCTTGCTACTTACTCCCTTACCTTCTATTCCCACTGCCTTAACACAAGCACTCATCACCACTTGCCTAGACTATTACAATAGCCCTGTAATAGATACTCTTGCCTCCATATTTTGCCTCCTCTGGTCTATCCTTGGGCAACTAGATAGTTCAGTGGGATAGAGCACTGGGCTTGGAGTCAGGAAGACCTAAGTTCAAATCCAGCCTCAGATACTTACTAGCTGTGTGACTCTGGACAAGTCATTTAAACTCTGTTTGTCATAATCCACTGGAGGAGGAAATGGCAGACCACTCTGGTATCTTTGCCAAGAAAACCCCAAGGACAATATGGTCCATGGGGTCCTGAAAAGCTATACTTCTGTTGATGCTTTTTGTTGTTATGTCACATTGACTTCTAAATGTATCCCTCCCCTGCCCAAACCCATGTAGCCATCTTTTTTAAATATATATTTTATTCCCTCTATTATATGTTAAAACAATTTTTTAAAATTTGTATTTTTTTAAGTTTTGAGTTCCAGATTCTGTCCCTCTCACCTTCCCTTTCCTTCCCCTCCCTGAGATGGAAAGTAATCAGATGTAGGTTATACCATGTAAAATATTTCCATATCAGTCATTTTGTACAAGAAGACCTGAATAAAAGAAAAAGAATGAAAGAAAGAAAGTGAAAAATAGCATTCTTCAGTCTGTATTCAAACGATATCAGTTCTTTCTTTGGAGGCAGAATCCTTCATCATTAGACCTATGGGAGTGTCTTGGATCATTATATTGCTTAGAATAGCTAAGTCGTTCACAGTTCTTTATCATGCAGTATTGTTCTTATGGTGTACAGTGTTCTCCTGGTTCTGCTCACTTCACTTTGCATCAGTTCATGTAAGTCTTTCCAGGTTTTTCTGATAGCATCCTGGTTGTCATTTCTTATAGCACAACAATATTCCATTTTAATCATATACCAAAGCTTGTTTAGCTATTCCCCAACTGGTAAGCATTCCTTCAATTTCCAATTCTTAGCAGCCACCACAAAAAGAGCTACTATAGATATTTTTGTACAAATAGATCCTTTTCTCTCTTTTTAAAAAATGTCTTTGGGATACAGACCTAAGCCATGGCATTGCTGGATCAAAGGATATGCACAGTTTTATAACTCTTTGGACATAGTTCTAAATTGCTCTCCAGAATGTAGCCATTCCTTTTAACAATGATTAAAGAAGAAAAAGAAAAAAAACAGTTCAGCAAAACCAACTAATGTTGCCTATGTTGGCTCCAATATCTCATACCCATAGTATGTATTACCCTCTGCAATGAAGCCTTGTCCAACCCAGCTACATCCTCCACATTGAACTTCTTGGATACTTCCTAGTCCTTAGTAAAGACCTTCTGCTTTGAACTTCACTTTCTGAAATCTTCTGCCTTCACATTTGTTTTATACTTCTCTAAATTTCATATGAAATGTGATGTACCGTATTATCATTATTTCTAATCTCCGTTTTTCCTCCTTCTGCTCTGTGAGCTCCACGAGGAGATGGATCATCTTTTTATCTAAAGTTTTTATTGTCTTCTAATATCTAGAATAACCTTTACATACAGCATGTATTTCAACAGATAAATAAAGCTAGTTGAGTGAATGAATGCATGTATATATCTTCATGTAGGATGGAGTTGAGCCATAGTTTCACATGAGAATACATAAAATCCTGGGATTTTAGAGGAATGAGGGAGTTAGATTAGGTGATACAATGGTTCTTTCATCTCAATTTTTTTCTCATTTGTTCTTAAAATGGTCATTGAAACCCTTGCTTTACTCTTCTCCCATCCTTTTCTTCTACACCTCCCTTCTTGTGTCCATTTCTCCCTGTATTCTCAATGTCTTCTATAGTTAATTACAAGTTTTACTGATGCCTTTCTTTTCCTTTTCTTTTTTATATCACGGTTGTTTCTTTACTCCTCCAGGTTGAACACACCCTTGTAACAAAGAAAAACAGTTAAGCAAAAACACCTGGCACAAAGACCACTTCTGACAGTGTATATATACAAGAAGGGAACAGTAATTGTTTGGGGAGCCTAAAACTGGAAATTTTGTTTATATTTCTGAGCCAGAAGAACTGCCCTCGCTAAACACACTTCTAGATTCTTCGTCTCACCAATTATGGCCATGCCTGGTCTACCACCACAGGGAGTTTTCTCATTTGATGAAATTATGTCCCTGAATTTAGACAGAGCAGTGTGAACTGCTAGTGCTCTGTGAACCGCTTGAGTGCCCACTGATGCTCGCTTTCCTTCAGCACGGCCGCAGACTAAACCATCTGAGGAGAAAAAGCTGTGAGGGGAGGGAAAGGGGGAGACAGACTGATTGTAATTTGCTGAGAAAATACACTGTTGGTTCCAAAATAGTTTTGAGACCTTGTTCTCTTGCCTTTTAGCTCTTTCTCTTTCCCTCTCTTTTTCCCCCTTGTTTCTCTTTCCCCTTTCCCCTCTACTGCCAACTGCATTCTTGGAAAGAACTAGCTATAACACTATGATTTACAGTCTGAGAATAAGGTTTTATATTAGATTATGGGCACAGCTATGTAAATTAAAGGAGAAAATACTAGCCTCATTCTCTTTGCAACTCTGCTGAGACCTTAAAGCCAGGTTATTTTCTCAGATTGTTCCAGACATTGTCTTCCTTTAGCTTTTTGTAGATTTCATGGCATAGTCAAGAGTAGGATGAATTTTAAACAATCTCTTTAATCAAATGGCAGGTATAGTGGAAAAGACTTGGCTTCAAATTCTGACTCTGTTTATTACATTGTGATTATGGGCAAGTGTAGTCATATTTGGGAATTCTTGTGCCCAGGGCAAATTCGGGGAAGGAAAGGGGCAGAGGAAGGATAGTATGCTCTGGATGTTAGAGAAGGGGTAATCTGTCTCCTAGAGGGTCTAGCCTATAGCCCCACAGCCTGGCTAATGGTCCTTGATCACCCAACTAGAGAAGATAAAGAAATTAAAGAAGTGGCATTGGGGGAGAGGGTATGGGGTAGAGAAAGGCAGGCCCTAGGGGAGGTACATCATGAGAATGATGTCTTGGGATGGCACCCCTTGGTGGGGTAAGGAATTGTGATTCACCCTGCAACATGGATTGGGTCAGCGGAGTGCCATGAGGCATGGAAAATGAAGTGTGGCTTCCTTGGATGTTCATACCCTGGGATAAAGCTCTAGTTGTTCTGCCCTAATTATACTTCTGTGGGAAAGTAATTTAACTTCATTGACCTTTAGTCTCTTTACTATTTAAAAGGGGGTAGTAATATTTGTACTACTTATATCAGAGAGTTATATCACACCATGTGTATGGCATCAGGTGGCAAGAAGATGACCAGGGTGAAATGTAAAGCATGGCTAGGGCCAAGTGACACACTCGCCCATCGGGAGAGCCCCTCACCTCAGGTTGGGAGATGAAAAGCTGAGAGGGTTAAGTCACCCAGAACATTGCCCTAAGAAACATCAATTAAAGTGCTATATAAATGTGAGCTATAATCTTAAGATATGCTGTGATAGAAGCATAAACCAATTCTTAACCAAATGTATTTGTTCACAAATTTGCTGAAAATTAACTAATAGGATTGGATCCCTTAATTAAATCGTACTGTCTTCTAGTTTCTGTCTCTTCTGCTACCCAATTATGTGACTCGGGTCAAGCCTATTGACCTCTCTGTTCCTCAATTGTATTGTCTATAGCATGGAGATAATAACATCTGTTCTACACCCCAGGGTGGTTATGAGGACAAAATGAGATAGTAGAGAACAGTACTTGGAAAAATAAAGCACTGTATAAATAGTATGTATCATAATAAAAGCCTTGCTTAGAAACAGATGTAACATTTTTGCAAAATTATCTCTAGGTCTCAGAGATCTTTTTGAAATGTAGCTATATTATAACTTTTACAATCTGTAATTGAAAGAATATTTATTTTAGAATATCTCTGACGTATGTGTGTGTGTGTATATATATGTATATATATATATTTTTGGAAGGATCAAAGATCATAGAATCATAGATTCAGATCTGAAAAGACCTTTTGAGGTCATCTAGTTCAAGGTCCTCATTCTATAGATGAAGAAATGGAGGCCCAGAATGATTAAATTGCCCAAAGCCCCAAATCACTCAGAGGCTCTAGACCCTTTTTAATTAATGCTTGATTTTTAAAAAATATTTTTGTTGACATATTTTATATTACCTAGATTTCTCTGGGTCCTTTCCTTTATGCTCCCCAGAAAGCAATCTCTCATGACAAAGAATTTAAAAAGGAAAGAAAAAGAGAAAAAATTAATTAAAAATGACCCATACGTTGAAAAACATCTGACGTTAGATGAAATATTGCACATGCATGGATGTAATCACTTCAAAAGAGCAGGGGGAGTTATCTTTTCCTGTCTCTTCCTTGGAGCCAAGTTTGGTCTTTATAATTTCACAGCATCCAGTTTCAATTTTTTTTTTGTGGTTTTTATTTATATAGTTGGAGTCGTTGTATATATGATTTTTCCAGTTCTTGATGTTGCGTCAATCCGAATCTTTCCATACTTCTTTGTATTCATCATATTCATCCTTTCTTACAGCACAATAATATCCAGTTACATTCATAGACCACAATTTGTTTAGCCATTCTCTAGTTGATGGGCATCTGTTTTCTTTTTTCTTCGTTGCTACCACAAAATGTACTGCTATGAAATTTTGGAATTGTAGAGACCTTTTTTTTGCCAGTGACCTTCTTGGGATAAACCTAATAGTGGAATCTTTGGATCAAAGATTATGGATATTTTAGTGCCTTTATTTGAATAATTCCAAATTTTCCAAAAATGTTGTACCAATTTGTAGCTCCACCAACAATGCATTAGTGTACCTGTCTCACTCAGACTCCTCCAACATTGACTTTTTCCATCTTTTGTCATCTTTACCCATTTATGGAATGTGAAGTGTTTGTTTTGAATTATCTTTTATAATTATGATTTGGATCACTCTCGAATGTGATTTTTAATATTTTGCAGTACTTCTTTTAAGAATTGTTCATATCTTTGGCTACTTTTCTATTACAGAATTTTTATCCTTATTATTTATTTAGCACCTACTAAACATTTATAGAAGGGGTGGTACTGCCTTCTCGGAGAAATGCCATGATAATCTGGGCCTTCAGGTTTGTGAGGGATCTAAAAGCAGCATCTTATACTACTCGGTCTTTTAGATTTAAAGGGACCCTGTCTGATCACACTGTTAACTAAATCCAGCAAGCCAGCATGGGAGGAGAATAATCCAACAGCCATTTAAAAGTCTTGGGGGAATTTAGAATTGAAGGTGGTAATTATCCAAATTAAACATGGACACATCACTCCCCCCTCTCTTCTGGAACCTTTAATTACTATGACCTGGTGGAAGCCCTGACATCAGATTTGGATGCAGCCTTATTTTTAGAAACAATATTTTGGGACAGGCTATTATTTAGGAGAGAAGCGGCCTCCACAGTGGACCATGCAAGTCTGAGCACTTTGGGTATAGGTGTCCATTTTATTTTTGCTAAAGAGTGACTGGAATAAATATACAAGAGACTCACTCTAATGGTCTAGGCAATATTGTTCACTATCTCATATAGATTCATAGATATATAGAAAGTTAGAGCTGGAAGGGACCTTGGAAATCACGTGGTCAAACTGCTTGTGTTGGCAATCAAAATGGGCTCTTAGCACTCAGTTCAACCAAGTGCCCTTGAAGAGTTTGGCCTTTGTTTCCTTGATTAGATTGGGAGTCCTTGGTGACCTCCTTGCCTCAGGGGAGGGCCTAGTTTACATGGGTTTTAGTGGCACGTTTGGGACATCAGAGGCTTTTAGACCATGTGGGTTTAAGTCACCTCTTTGTGACGATTTTAGGTCACATGGGTGAGTAGCATGTGTGACTCACCCTTGACCCTGAAACAGATATAAAACCAGGGGTTGACTTTCTCTTTCTCGGAGCTCTGAGCCACAGGAGAAGTGGCATGTGACTCTGGGCCAGCCGTTGTCAAGCTTCCTGGCTTGTGAACTCAGAGGTTGATGCTTTTTGGTAACTATGACTTGTGATTTGGTCCGTTTCTAATGTATCTTGGTATTTGTATTTGCTCTGAAGTTCAGGGTGCTGGCTTTTTCCCCTGAACTAAGTGAATGATGTCTGTATGCTGGATTAAAGTAAGCTTGTTAACCCCTTAATGTTGCTTTCCTTAGTAAAGCAGATCAAAAGAACTTATGCTGGCAGTGTTCTTGTTGTTGGGCTTGTGTTGCTTTTTCACCCCCACAGCAGCTGCTAGCCGGATTGTTGAAACACTGCTTCATTTTGCAAATGAGGAAACTAAAATGTAGAGTGATGAAATAACTCACCCAAGTATTCAGGACCCAGGGAATATAATGATAGTGATTAATAATAATAAAAATGATAATAACAATAATAACATTCATCTTAGGCTTTAAGGTTTGCAAGGACTTTTATGTAGGTTAACTCATTTGAGCCTCACTACAACCCTGCGAGGAAGGTGCTATTATCATCACCATTTTACAGTTGAGGAAACTGAGGCACAGAGGGGTTTGCCCAGGGTCACACAGCTGATAAGTGTCGGAGACCCTCAAACTCAGGCCTTCTTGATTCCAAGTCCTGTGCCCTGGGCTGCCCCAATTGTTGGAAGAACTGGAGGCTGTCTTTTTAATGCTGCTTCGCCTAAAGGTAAGTTTCTTGGAAGCACGACCCGTACCTAATCTCATCTTTGTCTATCCTCAGCATGCAGCACAGGGTCGCAAATGGTAACTGCACTGTTAGTATTTGTTGTATTAACTTGGCTGTTGTATTAACTTGTAAGGGCTGTTAGTATCAAAGTATAATTAGATTTCAAGCTGGAAAGTGGCACAAAGGGCAATGAAATCTTTTTTGTTGTTGCTGTTGAGTCGTTTATCAATCATGTCTTCGTGACCCCATTTGGGGTTTTCTTGGCAAGGATATTGGGGTGGTTTGTAATTTCTTCCTCCAGCTCATTTTACAGGTGAGGAAACCGAGGCAAACAGGGCTGAGTGACTTGGTGGGAGTCACCCAGCTAGATTTGAACTCAGGAAGATGAGTCTTTCTGACTCCAGGTCTGATACTCTATCGCCCTTGGAGCTTCTAATAGAATCTTAGAGGTCATCTTATTCCAACCCCTTCTTCTTACAAATGAGGAAACCAAGGCCTCAGGATCAGGACTTGCCTCAGAATCACACAGGCTGTGTGTAGCAGAGCCAGGGTTGGAACCTCAACTGTCCAAATCCACAGCCCTTTCTATTTGTATTACACTGACTCAAATAGCATGGCACCATGATAGTTTATGAGAATCGCCTTATGACAAGTATCGTCCTCTGAATCACCTTTCTGATCAGGCTTATAAAGGATGTCCCTCATTTGCCTCTGCATTAAGTGGTTCACTGAGTAAAAGCCCAGAACAATGATGTGGTTTTTAAATTGATTTCCTCATGCTGTTAATGTGCTAAGACACTTACTGGTGGGAAAAGAGCTTGAAAAGTAGCTTATTGTCTAAACGTGGCCTAACTTATCAGGGGCCTGGCTTGACCTTTTCTTCTCCAGGAATAGCAAATAATCCAGTACTAAATATTTTCCCAGGTTTGGTGACTCAGGTATGGATTTCCTAACTCTTTCCCTGTTTTAGGCACACATTGGAGTAGGATCTGATTACTGACACTTTTAGGGCCCCTTAATCCACTTTCCATTAGGAAAGTTGTTATTTGGGAAAAAAATAGTCTCAGGAGGGTGGCCTATTTCTGTTCCTTGGAGGGGAATTTTGTGTGTGTGTGTGTGTGTGTGTGTGTGTGTGTGTGTGTGTGTGTGTATGTACATGTACTTGGATCAGCTGCTGCATAGATGCCAAGACTCAGTATAAAAGATACCTTGGGGTGTGCCAGTGTGCTTTAAGGGAAAGCTCCAAGGTGAAGGTCAGAAGAACATTATTTTGTCTCTGCTGTGATTTAGACGTAACTTCTAGACAATTACTGTCGTTCCCTGATCTTGGTCTGCTGTCTTCCACCTCCGTGCATTCATACAGTTTGCCCCCTCATACCTAGAATGTATTCTCTCTTCATCTCTGACTGTTAAAAGTTCTTTTTCTTCAAGTGCCCCTTTTCCACAAAGCTTTCCCAGACCATTCTCTATAGCATCACTCACTCCCCAAGTTTTCCTGAAGCATTTTGTCTGGCTCTCTCCCTTTTCTCCATCACATAATACAAGGATTATACTTAATCTGTGCATGAAGAGGATCTCCTCCCACCCCTAATCCCCATTACCCCCGGTGGCATGGGAGCCTTCTGCAGCACCTACCACAGTGTCTTGCCCATAATAACCACTAAATAAACGTTTGTTGAATTGAGATGAACCCTTACAGAGGACCCATCGATCTTTGAACAAACATTTTTGGGATCCTACTCTGTGCTTAGGTGAAAGATACAGAGTCTATAAAATCACTACCCTTACTATCAGGGACTTTAGATTCAGTTGGGGTGGAAAGACTGGCCCTTGTGAACAGACACCACAGTACAGGATAGGACTAAATTATGGGGAACAGACTGTGTTGCCCAAAGTTTAGAAGAGAGAGCTCTCTGAAGGCTGGGGGAATCAGGGAAGGCTTTCTTAAAGAGACAGGACTTAATCTTGGCTTTGAAGAACGGGCAGGGTTTTTGTAGGAAAGAGAGGCAGGAACCTCCAGGTAAGGGAATAAGCTGGGATAAGCCATAAAGACAGGAATGAGCATGGCGGGGAGGAGAACAACCTTAAGGGTCAGTGGGAGTATGTGCAGTTGTTGACTTTCATATAATCATACAGCCTGTGCCAGTTCTACCCATTACTAACGCCTGGAACGTAGTAGGTGTTGAATAAATGTTGATTGATTAATTGATTCAGGAGTCCCCTGTCTGCGCTCTCCCGACCTCTGATATGTGGATGGCTTCCCTCCTACATAAAACCATGTTTTTCAGGGTTTCCTAGGTTCTCCCCTATCTCACATCTAGGAATCTGATGGATATTTCCTGGGGACCTCATAGCCCTTCCCCCTACTCTACACCACTTCTTCCCCAGAATCTTTGATAAAAAATTAAATAGAACTTTTGCCCTCTGTTATTATTTTTCCTGTGCTTATTTTAAACAGGACAGACTCCATTATAACTTTTCAGAGTCATTTCACTGTTATTCCCCTTCACCTATTCTCCATTAAAGTTGAACCAACCTTTATTGCTGCTCCTGGTACTCAGCATTCTATCTCCTGCCCATGTATCTTTGCAGACTCCCTGCATGTCTGGAATGTACTCTGTCTTTTGAATCCTCAGCTCATTTCAAGGCAACATTCCGCCTACCCTTGATATTTCTAGCTGGTAGTTCTCTCTCTCTCTCTCTCTCTCTCCCTCTCTCCCTCTCTCCCTCCCTCCCTCCCTCTCTCTCTCTCTCTCTCTCTCTCTCTCTCTCTCTTTCTCTCTCTCTTTCCCTCTCCCCCCTCCCCAAATTATATTGTATTTATCTGATAGAACATATATCAAGAGTCGAAAGAATGTAAGCCCCTTGAGGGATTTTTTGTTTTGTTTTATCTTTCTTTGCTTAGCTCCTAGTACAGGACCTTGGACAAAGTTCATGCTAAGTAAATGCTTATTTTATTGAATTTTAATACTTACTGTAGTGAATTGTATTTAATTTAAAATTGAATTTTAAGCACTTCAGCAAATGTACAGGGTACAAGGTAAAGGAATATCATTTATAGTTGGTAAAATATGATGGTTATGGCCACATGGAATAAGAGACAATATGCCAATAAACAGTTTGGTATATTGGTACTTCCCTCTACCACCCCCTATCCCCCTGCCCATTTGCCAAAATTAAAATATAATCCAGAAAAAACGCCTCTGACATATTGAGAGAATCCTTTATGGAGGATTTCTGAAAAGACATATAGAAATATTGTGCAAGATAAGAAGGTGTGAAGGGGTTTTCAATTTGCATTAATGGAAAGAGTTCCACACCATGAAATTGTGGATTTGTCAAAGTATAGTCACTTTTATTTAAAAAAAAGGTAGGCACCAAAATTTTGTTAGGAAACAGACCTCCTAGAAATATTTCTATAATAAATTCAATATCATCATATCACTATATATAGTATATTTTCTAGTAAAATAACATATTTTAAATTTCTGAGATAGGATCTATAAGGCTGATTGGGGGAGCAGGTCTTATACATCATGCCATTGCTCCGGACTCTCCAATTTGAGGCACTTATGAAACTGGAAGGTAGGACTGGCTACAAATGGCAAAGCCTAAAAACATGTATGTGTGCAGACCATTCAAGCACTGCAAATGGTGACAATTTCGTCTAACACTACTCACTGGTACTTGCTTGGTATAGAACTAATGCTACCTGAATCTGGGGTTTCATATATCATATGCTACTTCTCACGTCTTGGGATTTATAGTTTTGACCCTGATTCTGGTTCTGAAGCAGGAAATAGCAAATTGCTACAGTATCTTTGTCAAGAAAACCACATGGATAGTATGCTCCATGGGGTCATGCAGAGTCAGATATGAGTGAATGATTGAACAACATTCTGGTTCAGGCAGTGCCTTCTTCCACTGATCCTATTAGTTCTTTGACTTATCTGTCTGGTTTTTTTTAAATCTTATCTTATTGATATCATGATTTTGACACCTACCTACATGGAAACTTCTCAGCAACAACCCCCTCCTCCGTAAACCTGAAAGGATTCATTCAGTACCATGCTTCTCCCATAAGAGAAGGAAGTAGATATATCTTGGCTATTTTGGTGTTTGGGTAGGGGTCTTTTGTATTTTCTTTTGGACTATATAAAACCAATTCAGTTTTTGTATCTTATTAGACTGAGTGCTTACGTAGGAATTCACTTCCTTTTAAGGGAAACACATAAGCCATAGTCTGATGTTCCCAGGGGAAACTCTGAGTTGGGACATGGCATGGGAAATTCAGATGTTATCTGGGAAAAAGGGGAAATACAATCCAAAGAGACTGTGAGACACTCTAAAAGTTGAATCTAGTTGATGTGAGTCCAGAGCTATCATTCTGTTTCATGTCAACCACAAGGTTGACAGAACCCAATCTAAGTTCTTACCAAGAGTATACTCATGGGGCAGATTTCTTTCTATGGACCAAATGAACCCCAAATAAATGTCACTCATTTCATTAAATATTACATTCTTTGTTCTTTTGCCTTAGATATTTTGAACGTAATATCTTACGACTATATCAATCCCTAGAGGAATTGTCCTTCTAATAGGAAAGTCTGATAACAATGCAATATCATCTTCCTAATCTTTGCATTCAAAGTGCAATCTATGTAATGAATGTAAAGTGCTTTACATATATTATTTCATAGAGTGTTCACTAGAATCCTGTAAGGTGAGTATTTTTATCCCATATATAGATGAGGAAACTGAGGAAAAGAAAAAACTAAGTGACTTGTCCATATCCACATAGCTAGTAATAGTCAAAAGCAGAATTCAAACCCAAGTCTTCCTTGAAACCAGCGCTTCAGCTGGTCCACTCCTTCCCTTCGTTCTCACTGCATGTTCAAACCATGGTGGAATTCTGTGAAAGACGACTGACTGTACAGTCTATATACAGAATATATTCTCCTCCTAGGAAAATCAGGGCTTTGGGGTTAATGTCCCAAAATAGATAACTGTAAAGATGCCCAAACTGAAATCTGTGGTGGGAGGATGCCAAGGGTTTGTTTAAAAACCAATAAATCTTGCTGTTTGGTAACATGCTCTAACTGCATTTTATTGGACAAACTCTGCCTCCCACTACACGAGTGAAAGTCCCTGAGCTACTGTCAGTTTTTCAAAGTACCCGAATGACAAGCAGGGGGATGGGACTGGACCCTAGTCAGACCCTAACATTGAGGCATAGAAAATAAGACTCTTCAAAAATAATGAGCTGGAGGAGATTTGTCTGGGCAAATGACCAAGTGGCTGCTGCATAAACATGTGAGACCACAGTTGGCTGGAAAATGAGAATTCTGAAGGGGAGTGCCAAGCGTGGGCTTACTTTATCAACTATAGGGCTGCCTTTGTGTGTTATCACCAAAGGACTTTAGAGAAAGCCCCCACCAACTACTTGTAAATGCCCCATCCTCTGAACCTGGCTTACTTGGGTAATCATTTGATGATGACAATCAAGAGCTCAGGGAATGTGAGTATGATTGGCCAATGACTGGTATCATTGATAGAGATAGTTTTAACTATGAAGGCTAGTGGATGCATGATGGCAGAATGGATTTCCTTGTAAATTGAACTTAAATTTAACTTTCTCCACTTTTCCTTTGCTTTTTCCTTCGTTTGGTCATTGGATTATATCTGATGAGCAACACATGTGTGCAAGTTAGCTCCTGAGCCTTGTGGAAAATGAATTAAGCCTCTGCCTTTGTTCTGAGAGAGCCCTGAGTTTCTTTTGCAAATTGCCAATTGCAGTAGACTGCCATCAATATCAGGCATACACTGCTCTTAGGTTCTCAGTTTTGCCACCTCTTTTTTGAGGTAGGTAGACAAGTTGCTAAGAGGTATTATCCAGGATGATAGAAAGAGTGATAGATCCATGGAGACAGGTAGGGACCTTAGAGATCATCATAGAGACCATCTAGGGAGGGGAGGTGACTGGCCCAAAGCCACAGAAATGTTGTTGCTGTCCTTGCTGTTCTTTGCACAAGACATTCCATCTTCCGACTCTGGAGACACTGGTTGTCTCCCATTCCTGCCCAACTAAAATCCCATCTTCTACAAGGAGCCTCTCCTGATCCCTCTTAATGCTAGTGTCTTCTCTTGGTTGACTATCCCCAACTTCCCCCGTCTGTATCTTCTTTGCTCATATTCATTTACCTTTTGTCTTTCTCATTATACTATGAGCTCCTTTTGAGCAGAGACTAGTTTTGGCTTTTCTTTGTATCTCTAGTGCTTGGCACACTGCTTAGAACATGGTAGGTGCTTTAAAAATGTCTTTTTGCTGACCGACTGATAGAGCAGAACCTGGATTCAAACGCAAACTTGCTGATTTCAAATCCAGTGCTCTTCCCACTGCATTATGTTTATGAGGAAGCCTTGGTTCATAACCATTTTAAGTCTTCCTGCATTAGAGTCTTTGAACCCAAATGACTTATGGGAAGGCATCTTGATATAGTTAAAAGAGCCCTTGATTTGGCATCAGATGACCTAGGCTGGAATCCTGGTTCAGTGTTACTTTGAGCAAATCAGCTGGTCTGAGCTTTTGCTTTGCACATCTGTAAAAGGAAGAAACTGGATGAGATGCCCCTAAGGTCCCTTTGGGGCAGCTAGGTGGAGCAGTGGATAGAGTCCCAGACCTGGAGCCAGGAGGACTTGAGTTCAAATCTGGCCTCAGACACTTACTAGCTATATGACTCTGGGCAAGTCACCTAACCCTGTTTGCCTCAGTTTCCTCATGTGTAAAATGAGCTGGAGAAGGAAATGGCAAACCACGCTATTATTTTTGCCAAGAAAACCCCAAATGGGGTCATGAAGAGTCAGATGTGACTAATCAACAAAACAACAAAAAAGGTCCCTTCTAGTTCAAAATCCTGTTTGCATGCATTCGTATGGAAAATTCAAGGAAAAGAAATTGAGAATATACAAGGCGGTCAGTTTCTAATATGTTTGGTTACTTTGGTGGATGATGACAGGAAAAGAGAAATACACCCTCCAAGCTCTTGTGGTTTCCTTCTCAGTGCAGATGGCTGGATGTATGTGCTAGGCACCCACTCGGCATGAGGCAAACACTTGCTAACTTTAGAATGGGTACCTTATACTTTGTAGGAGAAATGCTTCTCTGTGAGGAAAAGTCAAATTTTAATGGCCTAAAAGCTTTTACCCAACCTTGCTTTGTCTTCTATTGAAATTTCAAAGTCCACATTTTTGAGATAATATTTAAAATTCCTTGCGTCACTGCCACAGGGTTACTTGAAAAAAGTGCTGTTCCTCAAGTCTGCCAGTGGGAACTTTAGATTCTTTGTCCTAAATCTCTTTTCCTTTAACTCAAAAGAGTAAGACAAATAGGGGAAAAAGTTGGTTTAATGTGGGTATGAAACCTGGAAGTTGGCAGATATTTAAGGCCAGGAACTGCAGAAGTAAGGTTCTGATTGTTCTTTTCATGATAATGCTAGATGGCATAATAGACAGAGCATGCACTATGATGGGGAAGACCTAAGTTCAAATTTGACCTCAGAAACTAGTTGTGTGATCCTGGGTAAACCATTTAACCTCTATCTATTTCAGTTTCCTCAATTGTGAAATGGGGATAATTATGACACCTACCTCATAGAGTTGTTGTGAGGATCAGATGAAAGAATATTTGTAAAGTGCTTATCACAGTGCCTGGCACACAATAGATGCTTAATAAATGGTTTGTTTCCTTCCCCTTCTCTTTTCCTTTTTTCCCATTGATCACGTGTTTGACCTCTTACACAGCCTTATAGGTAGTATACAAGCTTTGAGTGAAGAAGGATTTTTTTTTAATCTTCCCATTTATATACTGTTTTAAGTCTGACTAAGCTCTTTCTTCTCAACAACACCATAGGAGTGAGTGGTGTAGTAGCTCCATTTTATGGATGAAAAAACCAAGGCTCAGAAAGGTTTGTTTCTCATCTAAGGTCACACAGCTGGTATGTGGTAGATCCAGGACCAGAGCCCATGTTTCTTCTCTTTAAGATCCTTACTCTTTCCACCACACTGGTGATTCTTCCTATAAGAATAACTTTGGAAACCATCAGCCTTCCGTGTGAAATGTTGCCTGAACATTCTGTCTCCTTGCCCCATTTCATATGACTCAATGATCTCATTTGAGAAATGCCTCAATTCATTGATCAGTTCAGGAACTGGGTCAGTACGGGTTCAGTCTTGTCAGACTGAGTAGGTTTTTCCTGCCACAAAAAATAATCAGATGACGAGTTCAATTAAGTGAAACAACTGGCCAAGTTTGTTGGAAAAGAAATTATTCAAACTGACCATTTGGCATAATTGAAGACTAGAAAAAAAAATCCTACCACTTTAGCTCTCTGAATTTCTGACGTTTATACCAGTTGCTGTACTGTCACATGGATTGTCTGATGCTACCTCTTGGGAGAGATTTCTTTGCTTGAGGAGGCCAGGAGCAGCTGTGGGTTTTTGCCTCAGCAACTTAATCTTGCTTCCTTTGTTTGCATGTTTAACATCAGGGCTAGGCTCTGATTCAAAGTTCAAAGGACTGGATATTTTCTGCTCAAGTCTTTTTCTGGGCCTTCTGAATCTGGGTCTCCAGGAGGGCAATGTAAAGAATGACCTGTTTTACCGAGTCAAAAAATAATATCCATCTGGGAGGTGAGGACCCTCAGGGTTTCTGGCCAAAATAGAAACAACTGTTATTTACATTCACTTTGAGCAATCAAAGCCCAAACAATGACCCTGTGGTCTTGGGCTGGGACCTATTATTGGCTAATCAGTGAGGTTTAAGGCATGGTCCTTAAGAAAGAAATCTAACTTGTAAACCTCAAGATATCTTGCAAGGTCTCAGTGATCTGAGTTTACATTCCTTTGAGCAGAGCACCTGCGGGTAAGGGTATGATACCTTATGTAAACAGAGGGGCAGGAAGGAGAAGAGGAGAGGACAGGAGAGGAGTGGAAGAAGGAAGGAGCTGCATTGGTCAACTGGAACTGGCCAGTTGGGTCCCCAGTTGGGGCAGCTCCTGCTACTCATAGGTTACTGTTTGTCCTTCCTTCTCAAAGAGGACTATGACATCAGGAAGGTGATGCCATGACTTGCAAGTGAATTGGATTTAAGTGAAGGAGGGCTATGCCCTAAATCAAATCACTCTGGCCCTCATTGATTGGCCAACAATAGGTGCCAGCCCAAGTCCACAGGGTCATTGTTTGGGCCTTGATTACTCAGAGAGAATGTAAATAGCAATTGTTTCTGTTTTGGCCAAACACCCTGAGAGTCTTCCCCTCCCAGATTGATTTTTTTTTTTCTTAGACTAGGTAAAAGAAGCCATTCTTTGCCTCATTTCTTACCTAGCCTTAATCATTGAATGGGTGTTGCCTCAGTCAAACTGAGACCTGGGAAAGACCCTAATTAGCTTGAAAAGGCCAAAGTCCCCTATTGCATCCTGGGCCATCTCCAGTTGTCCTGATCTATATCTGGCCACTGGACATAGATGGCTCTAAAGGAGAAAGTGAAGCTGGTGACTTTGCACAGCCCTCCCTCACTTAAATCCAATTCAGTTGCGAGTCATGACATCACCTTCCTGATGTCATTGTCCTCTTCAAGAAGGAAGGACAAACAACAACAAGAGGGTAACATTCTTGGAAGTATTGTCAGGTATACTTGGTTTTCCGAATAAGTCTCTTTGCTGATTAAATAAGATTCCAGCCTTCCCTGGTGAAGTGTTTTTCTCTTAGAGGCCTTGGTGTGCCAAGTTGACTTTGTCTTTGAGAACAGTACTCTCAAGGAAAATTCCAACACTGAGCCTGGAAAATCTGGGTGAGGCTAAGACACCACATGGAATACTGCCCACACATTTTTCTGTGTGTAAATTTGTGTCCAAGCTGACATTTAGTTTTAGCATGGGTGGAGATAATGGCTGAATTTTCTGAAGGCCTGAGTCTAGCCTATAAATATTTCTCTATATTTCTCTGCCATCCCCCCCCCACTCCCTCCCCCTCCCTGGCCCCCAGCATAATAGTATCTGTTTGTTAGCTGAGGTTTGCCATGGAACAATGCTGGACCTCACCTTGTGGTCCGTGAAGGAAGAACTGGATCATATGTACAGATCATGACTCCAAATAAGAGCATACTTTTGGAAAATAGTTTGACTAAAAGTTTACTAAGAAAAGTATATATGAGAGCTATAGAAAGGGAAAATCAGGCTTTTATTAACTAATTTGAAGGTTGATCCAGTGTGATAGAGCCAAGGTCAGATGGACGTTCCCTAAGCTTCTCAAGCTATGCTTTTTATTGACATAACTTCAAATCATGGGTTTTCTAAGTACACAAAATAATCATAAGAAGTTTAGACCTTAGTGAATTAAAAAAACTAAATAAATTATTTTCAAGCCTTAAAACACTCTTTAAAAACATGATTCATCTTGACTTGTAGTAACAGTAGAGGGTAGGTTGCTATGTGATAGTGGGATATCATTTTTCATGAAGTTCCATTTGATGACAACCTGAAGAAGCCAAGATGGCCATTTTAAATTTTTTTATTTATTAAGCCTGGTGCTGTGCTAAGGGCTGGGGATACAAAGAAGGCAACAATAAAACGAAACAAAATAAAAAAAAAACCAGTTACTGCTTTCAAAGCCCTCAAATTCTAATGGGGAGGGGAGGACAACATACACACTAGTATGCATGTACAAGATAGATAGATTGATAGTAAATGAAGGTGGTCTCAAAGGGAAGATACTAACGGTGGGGGATAGTGGGGCAGGACAAGACTTCTACTGGCTTGGTGAATATCTGATAGCCCACAAATGGAAGTAGAGAGTATGTCATTCTAGTTGGACTTTGGGCAACTCAGGCAGATAGGTGCTGTTGTTGTATTAGGAAGCTGAATGCACTGGCTAATGGAAGCTTAGAGTTTGAAAAGTCATTTTAGATGCCACTCCAGTCCAGCCATTTACAAAAGGGTTTCTTCTACAAAGCCTCTGCTTACAACACATACAGTGACAAGCAACTCACTGCCTCAGGTCCTTACTAGCTGTGTAAACCTGGGCAAGTCACTTAATCTCTGCCTCTGTGTCCTCAAATGCAGAACCGACACAACAATAGCACCTACCTCACAGGGCTGCTTTGAGGGTCAAACGAAATAATGTATAAAGTGCTTTGTGAACCTTAAAATGCTCTATAAATGCTAGCTAATATTGTTATGAGCTACCCCATTCCATTTCTACATAGCTCTAATGGTTAGAAAGTTCTTCCTTGTTCTAAGTGGAAATTTGTCTCCCTCTAATTTCCACCCATATACCAGAAGGAAAGGTGACTTAGTATGGAGGAAAAGACATGGAATGGGGAGTTAGTCAGGCCTACCTTCTGGTACCAGCTCTGCTATTAACTGGCTGTGTCACTTTGGGTAAATCCTTTTGCTTCCCTAGGCTTCATTTTCCCTATCTATGGTATATGGGAGTTGATCCAAATGCTTTCTAAGGTCTTTTCTAGGTCCAAGATTATATGATTCTCAAATAGTGTGAAATCCACAAAATTATGAGCAACATGGATAAAATGACTATGCTTTGTTCACCAGATCAGAGAATGCTAAGACTGGGGTATATTTGTGTGATGGATGCTTCGCCCAAATAAGAGAATGTTTATTATCTCAAGGACTGGGACTGGCAGAAAATATAAATAGATTTTAAAAGGGTTTGGATAAGTTCCTAAGTGGCAGAGCCATACATGACTATTAAAAGTATCCAGAATTCAATTCAATTGAACACATGTTGAGTGAGTACCAAAATTTGTAAGGACTTGTACCTGGGGGCTCTGGGAGATCCAAAGATGAAGAAAATTCAGTCTATGCTTTCAAGGAATTTACAGATAAATAAGGTAGGGAGTAATACCACATAGTTGTATAGTCTTTTAGATTTCCTCGCAACAAACCTTTAGGATTCGTCACAACAACCCTGTAAAGTATATTATATCCTAATCCCTGTTTTGCAAGTGATGGGAGGGAAGGAAGGAAAGGAGGGAAAGAAAGAAGGAGGGAGGGGAAGAGGGAGGCAGAAATAGAGGGAAGGGAGGGAGAGAGAGAGAGAGCTCGGAAAGAAAAAAGAAGGGAGGAAAGTAGGAATAGAGAGAAAGAAGGAAGGAAAGGGGGAGCTTACAAATGCTATCATGAAGTATAACAGATGAGTTGCTGGTGAGCATTCTTGAAATCCTTGAAAATAGCCAGCTGTTGTTTTGGGAAAGAATAAAACAAAAGGAAACATACCCTGTAAATCCATCAATTGGTAACTGTCTCTTCTACCTCTTTGATGTTCCCAGTGGTGCCTGGTCCAGTGTCTGTACCAATAGATAAATGCTAAAGGTGGCTGGGTGGTGCAGTGGATAGATCACTGGGCCTGGAGTCAGGAAGACCTGAATTCAAATCCAATCTTAGATACTTACTAGCTTGTGACTCTGCACAAATCACTTAACCTTGTTTTCCTCGGTTTCCTTGTCTGTTAAAATGAACTAGAGAGGAAATGGTAAACCATTCCAAGATCTTTGCTGAGAAAACGCCAAATGGGATCACAAAGACAGGGACTGAAACAACAACATGGTACCTCCTACAGAGGAGGCCTTTCCTGATCCACCCAATTTATTCTCCTTGAAATTATTTTATATTTATTCCTTCTGTGTTTTGTATTTACTTATTTGTGTGTATGTTGTTTGCACCTAGAAGAATGTAAGTTCCTTGAGAGAAGGGATTATTTTCCTTTTGTCTTTATATCATCAGCCCCTTAGCATAATATTTTGGCTCATGGATTAATTAATTTATATATGCTGGTTGAATTGAAATGAATTGGAGGTATGAAAGGATGGTAATCTATACCGATTGAAAGAATAGTCACCGTTGATGAAAACACAATTTCATTGGAGAGGATCAGGATAGAATGCTGGGCCTGGAGTCGGGAAGAGCAGAGTTCAAATCTTGTTTTGGATACTAGTTATGGGACCTAGGCAAGTCACTTAACCTCTCTCTATTTTAATTTCTTCATTTGTAAAATGGAGAAAGCAATAGTACCCACCTCATAGGGATGTCGCTAGGATCAAATAAGATCACGTGTGTGTGAAATCATTTGTAAACCTTAAACTCTTTGCTATATAAATCTTTTTAGTATCAAGTGATATCATTTACTGTCTTTGTGATCAAATGAGACAATAATTGGAAAGGTCTTAGCACAGCGCCTGACACATAATAAGCACTATATGAATGTTTGCTATTATTCATGTAATGGTAGTAGTTTGCATTAGGCTACAGAGGTATAAAAATGTGCTCCTTGCCCTCAAGGGCCTTGCAGCCTATTTGGGGAGATAAGATACACACATAACACAATAAATTATGACTTAAAAAAACACATGTGACAAAGGCCAATTTCCTGTAGAGATCAAATAAGTAAGGGTCGAAAGTTCAAAAGAGGCAGCAATCTCTGGATTAGGATGATGTCAGAGGATGTGGGATTTAAGCTAGGCCTTAACGGATGAGAGTTAGCCAAAGGTATTCGAAGCAAGGTGTAGGGAATGGAGGAGGAAATTTGCATCACAGATGGAGAACTTGAGAGGGAGAGCAGAGGTTTGGTGATGGGGAACAGTCAGAAATGAAGTTGGTTAGGTCAACTGAGACTAGATTATGCAGGACCTTGAAAGCTAGATTAAAGTCATGGGTCTTTATCCAATAGACAGTGGGATGCCATCGAAGGATTTAAATTTTTCTAGTCCCTGCCTCTCCAAAGGAAACTAAACCTAAGGGAAGAGAGTGTTCCTTACACTTGACATTTCCCAAAGCTACCAGTATAGTTCTCTGCAAAAGTAGGTGTTCAATAAAGATTTGTTCAATATATTAACAAAGGCCTCAATTCACCTCTAGGAATCTAATCTAATGCAACAAGCATTTATTAAATGTCTGCTGTGTGCAAGGCACTGTGCGAGGTGATGGAAATTATAAAAACAGCCACCACCAAGTTCTTGTTTCCAAAGAACTTGCATCCTATTACTTACTGTTCCTGGCACATAATAAACGCTTACTACATGTTGATTGATTGATACTGGTTTACAACATGGAAATAGAGAAGTGTATATTTGCTTATTAGAAGATAAATTAGGGAGTTTAAGACATGCTTCTTGGAAGAAGTGGTACATGGGAAGGTTTGATGAGAGTCAGGGAGTGTAAGAATTGGAGTGGAGGAGGAAGAGCATTCCAGGCATGGGAAGACAGTGTGTACAAAGGCATGGAAATGGGAGAACAGAATGTTGAGGTGGACCAGTTTGGTGAGGTTGGGCACAGGAATATAGACTGAACAGACTTGTAATTCTCTGAGCCCAAGGTGTTCAGTGCTGGGAACAATGCTTGACATAGATTCCCTTTGAGTATTTTTCAAGCTACACCCCAAGACTACATTTTATGGAGTTGACGTAATACCTACCAGCAACCAGGCAGGTTGCTAATGCATGATTTTTCTTTAGGGTAGGCGTCATACTTCAATCCCTCTATCAATTTATCAGTGACTTTATATGCAAGTTTCAAACCTCAGTCTTTAATTTCCAATACTGCTCATTTGCAATAGCAAAACATTTTTTCCCCTTTGGTCAGGTGGTCTAGTGCTGGGATTAGGAATATGAGAAAGCAGGGATTAATGGTAGCTAGCTGAACTAACTTTTCCTGCGATTCCAGCCCATACTGGTCTCTTCCTTCTCTGAATTCCTATTTCAGTTTTGATCACTCAGTACCATACCTTAGCATATATTTGTTTTTTAATTTTTTCACCTATGGTTGTCTTGTGCCCCTCATGACGCCTTGCTTTCCAGAGAATTAGGTGATCAATGAAACTGTGTTGGTGATTTGATTGATTATAGTCACTTGGATACTAATATATCACAAAGACTGTCTATCAGTTATTTTACGGTCTCGCTACCTGATTGGCTTACCACTTTTTTTCGGTCATGTCTTGTTCACATATCACCTCAAAATTTTAGACTATCATCTCGATAATAGCAGTCAGCATTCCGAGTCGATATTTTCATGTTGCTGGGAAGCTCCTCTTGCTTGTTATCCCACTTGATATTTGGTTGTATGAGCTTTGAGACATTTTCTGTTCAAGATCCATGACTAGAATGGGCCGCCCAAAAAGGAGCAATCCAAGTCAAAACTGTCTTTAGAGTGGAATTGCTGCAAGGAGTGGGCAGAGAGACCATTTTACAATGGCTGCTGCCCAGAAGACAGGCTCAGAAAATGATCGCGCCTGCAGTGATTCAACCAATCTACCGTTAGTTAGCAATGTGTGTCCCCTCACTCTCGTTTATATTCATGTTGTTTTTTTAGCCCATATTTCCAGTTGGAGAGTAGATGAATGCATGCTCTGGTTAGACGGTAGACATATGTTCTATACAGTAATAATGAGTTTTCATATTAACTTGGAAATAAAATCCAAACTGCTCAGGCTGACATTTAAGACCTGCCACAATCTGCAACCACCCACTCTTTTCTTACTCTCTTTGTCGCAGCCAGACCGGACTTCTTGCCATCCTCCATATGCATTCCAAGCTTTCTTGTGTTTGTGCCCTTATTTCAGCTCTTCCTCTGCCTGACATTCCCTTCCCCCATATCCACTTGTGGACATTTTACCAATGCTTCAAAATCTAGTTTAAATACTGCTTCAATTTACCAAAATAATCATTAAGCATCTACCATGTGCTAGGAACATCACTAGATACTAAGTTATCATAGATACAAAATCAAAAATGAAACAGTTTCTACCCTTAAGAAGCTTATGCTACTAGGGTTGGGACAACATGAACATAAATAAGTTGATGCAAAATTAATACGAAGTAATTTAAGGAGGATGAATAGGGTGCTAATAACCAGGCACATCAGAAAACTTCTCTTGTACGATAGGAGATAATACTTAAATATGAACCTCGAAGGGAGCCAGGGGTTCTAAGAGGCATAGGTGAGAAGGAATAGAATTCAGTGGCATATGAGACACATAATGGAAGACGGAGTATCATGTATGAGGAAAAGCCCATAGGTCAGTTTGGCTGGAAAATACAACATAGGAGAGAGTAATTTAAAATTTTACCTGAAGTCTTTCTTGATTTTTTTTTTTAGTTAGAAATTGTCTTTACCTCTAAGACTTTACATAGTATATTGTTTTAACTAATCCTAAGTGATTATCTTATTTTGTTTTGCATCCTATTTATCCAGATACACGTCTAAATACCCTGCTTAAACCAATCAATCTGAATTTATTTTTTCATATTTTCTTTTTAGTGAACTTGAAAAAAATTAACATATATAAACATTTCCACATACAAGAACAGAAAAATGTTGTATATTAAATCATGGATCTATTAAGAATAGATTTTTAAAGTATATATTAAATTTTACATGATAGTACCAATACTGTTCTGCTTGTCTGTGTCTCCTCCTGAACTCTTGCTCCTGCTGTGTCTCCTTCTTTTCTCGTATGTATATTTTAAAAATATTTGACACCCTTTCTTTCGTTTTTTTTTAATCTCCATCCTTCCCTACAACTCTACCCCCACCCTGCAAAATAATAAATAAGCCCTCCCCTATAATGAGTAAGTACATCCAGTGGAAACAAATTCATCCATTGGTTATGTCTGAAAATGTATGTCACACTCTGCATCCTGCCTGCTAAGAGGCGTGAAGCATGCTGTCTCATCAGTTTTCTGGAGTCATAACTGGTCTTTTCGTTACTCAGATTTCTTAAGTCTTTCAAAGCTGTCTCCAATATATTGGTTACCATATAAATTGTTTTCCTGATTTTTCTTACTGTAATCTATATCAGTTCAGACAACCCCAAGTTTCTCAGAATATACTCCATTCCTCATTTCTAAAGGCACAACAATATTCTATCATGTTTATGTGCCATAATTTAAGTCATTCCCCAATTAATGGGCACACATTTTGTTTCCAGTTCTTTGCTACAACAAAAAGTGCTGCTGTTATGTGTGTGAATACAAATCCATTGCCTATTCCTTTCATCTTTTTGGTGTGGGGTGGTGGGGTGGGAGGATAAATGCCTAGCAGTGGTATGGTGGAATCAAGTGTATTGTACAGTTTAGTGACATTTGGAATATTGCTCCAAATTGCTTTCTAGAATAGTTGGACCATTTCATAGCTTCACTAAAAGGGCATTAATATGTTTTTTTCCCACATCTCTTCTAACAATTGCCATTTTCCATTTTGGTCACCTTTGCCAATAAGAAAGGTGTGAGGTAGAACCTCAGAGTTGTTTTTATTTGCATATCTTTTATAAGTGGCAGCATTTTTTCCATATGGTTGTTGATGGTTTTTTTTTCTTCTTTTGGGAACTTCCTGTTTACAACCTTTGACCATTTATCCTTGGGAGAATGGCACTTATTCCTATGTGTTTGTATCAGTTTCCTATACATCTTAGATATCGAACATTTATCAAAGAAATTTGCTGCAAATATTTGGAGAGGTTGTGGGACACAGAAACTAGAGAATGGAACGTCATGTTCAAAGAACACCAAGTACTCCACTGTAGCTGGATTATAGAATTGTTTGGAGGGGAATAAAGTGTAAGGAGACCTAAAAAGTAATAAAAGTTATGAAGGGTTTTAAAGGCCAAATAGAAGATTTCATATTACAATTGTCCAAGAAAGAGGTGATGAGTACCTGAACTGGGGTGGTGGACATTCAAGTGGAGAGAAGGGGAAGAATGAGAGATGTCATGGAGGCAGAAAAGACAAGATCTGGTAACTTATCATAGAATTTGAGAGTTAGAAGGGACCTCAAAGGCCATCTGGTCCAAGCCATACATGAATTCCCAATATAACTCTCTTTTTCTTTCCTCCTGGGGTACAGAGTTGCAGAGGGCAGCTTTATTGTTTACCTCATCTGTGAAGAGGCCTTTTCTAGAGCAGAAACTGTGGGCTGATAGCCTTTTGAGGGCTCTCTCCTCTGGGCTCTTTTCCTCTCTCTATTCTCAGTGAGAGGGAACAGTTTTTGGGGGGTGGAGGACAGGGCCTCCTTGGCAGAAAAGCCTGGCATAAAATGGCCCTTGTGTTTGTTATCTACCTGACCTTTCTATGTTGGTGGCTAAGGCCGACATTTTTGATTGTGGACATCTATCGTTAGTCAGGATTTTGTATCTAATATTAGCTGGCATTTACAGAGCACTTTAAGGCTGGCCAAGTGCTTCACAAATATTATCTTATTTTATCCCCTCAATAACCCTGAGGGGTAGGTACTATACTACAATTGTTCTCATTTTACAAATGAGGAAACTGAGGAATCTGGGTCACAGAGCTAATAAGTGTCTGAGGCTGAATTTGAACTTAGGTTTTCTTGACTCCAGGTCTATCCACTGTGCCAACTAGTGGCTGTCTAACTTCATGTTGTTTCTAATCTCATGGTGCTGGAAGATGCTATTGTAATAGGCTCTTGAGTTCACCTCCGTGAAAAACTACTTTGTACTGCCAAATTGTGGCCACTGCCCAGATTGAACATTGCCTTAAAGGTATGTTAGAACTGACCACAACCAGTCCCCATTCAGGCCTTAGGCTTGGGGTTGGTGGTGGAGTAATTCCTTCTATAGTCCAGTTATTTTTATTAAAATGTCAGGCTTTGCCAAGGGTATGGTGGCACATAAACAAATTCCCTTGAAAATGTTCAAAGAGAGAAACCAGTAGGACTACGGGGAATGAATATTTAAAAGACATGGTGATAGGAAGGTGTCTGTGAGTGTTTTAAAGTCGTTTCCTTTTATCTGTGAGAAGAAAGAAATAGGGAAGGGTAATCACTCAGATTTTCCTCAGCTCTTTACCCCTGAATGGATGGATGGTGTGTAGTATGTCTCCAGCTCTTGGCTTCAGAGTTGGAAGTCATCTTAGATGTCATCAAATCCAACACTTGAATTTTACAGGTTAGAAATCTGAGGTCCGGAGAGAGATTAAGTGACTTGTTCAAGGCAATAAATAAGTGGCAGAATTGGAATTCAAACCCACTTCCTCTGATGCCAGATCTCATGTCTTTTCCACTGTATCACGTTGCCTTCTCAAGCTAAATGTACAGCATGCGCCATGCTGCAGTAGTGATTAGAAGACCTAGGTTCTACTTCTACCATCAAGTAGCTGTGTGACTTTGGGCTAATTAATTCTCTGCCTGTCAGTTATCTTCTAAGCAAAATAATCTAATGCTAGATTATCTTTAAGCTTCCTTCCAAATCAGAGCATCTCTGATCTAGTCTACCTGGAGGCAGGGGCAGTTATTTCATGAGGACTTGTAAGATACAGCTCTGGGACCTAAGATTGATTGATGAGCAAGAGACTTAACTTTTTCCTGAAAGTATTTCATTGATTTTAATATATTAATAGATCTGTGATCTCAGTATGACCTTGGGCAAGTCACTTAGACCTCTATGCATATCAGTTTCATCATCTGTCAAATGATTAGGTTGGAGTAGATGAAATCTAAGGTCTATTCTAGCAGTAAATCTATGATTCTTTAGATATCCCCCATCACCCACTATCCATGATGAATATTGCAAATGATCTATGCCTTGTCATCCCAACATGCTCTCCCCTTAGATTTCATGAGTACCAATTGGTACATGGGTACCAAAAGAATAAATGGATTCTCACTCTCATTGTGACTGTCCCACCTCCTTTTCTGGTGATGTATGTCTTTGAGAATATCTTTCATGTTGCTTCTCCCGTGCAAGGCATTGTGGTTGATATGCCAAAGGCTACTCACACTCATCATATGTCTGTGCATTGCACTTTGAGTAATCTACAATCTGAATTCTTTAGAGGCCCTGGTGTTCCATAGTGGATAGCCATGTAGTATCACTGGCATTATATTGGCATGAAAAAAGGTAGGTCTTTGTTTCAAGGAGAAACTTGAGGTTATTAAAAGTATTCTTTGAAATATTAAGATATTTCAATACTTTGTCCTCTCTTGGTTTCTGGACTTAAAAGTCAGGGGAGACCTGGGTTTGAATTCTTCCTCTGGAGCTTACTAGGTACATGATCATAAGAAAGTTACTTTACCTTGTTGAAAGTCAGTTTTCCAGTTTGTAAAATGGGGAATACCTGGAGTAGCTACTCCATAAAACCAATGTGAGGTTTAAATCAGATAATTTCTCTTAAGTGCTTTGTAAATCCCACTAAAGTGCTATTTAAATGCCAGATTTTTCCCTTATCTCTTTTGTTGGTTGGTTTTTTTTCTTTGCCTTTTCTCCAGTTTTTGTCTCTTCTCACCACTTAAGTGAGCCTTTCCTAAGCTTATGGCCTCAGCCTTCTTTTTTCCTTTTCCACATTCTCTCCCTTGACTGTCTCTCACATTTAAGCATCAGTTGCACTCCTATGCAAATGACTTTGAAGTCTACTTCACCAGTCCCAGTGTCTCACTTGAACTCCAGATCAATATTTCCAGCTGCCCATTAGAGATCATTCTGTCCAAAAGAGAATTCATTATCATCCTCCAAAACCTGCTCCTCCTCCTAACTCTCTTATTAATGGTACAATCATTCTCCCAGTCAGGCTCCAAACTTTGTAGCCATCTCTGACTGTCCCCTTTTCCTCATTCTGCATCTTTCATTAATCACAGTTGACTCCACAGTACTGCTAGCATCTACTCCACTCTTCCATCCCCTTTGCTAGCACCCTAGATCAAACCCTCCTTACTATGTATCCAGACTACTGCAATAATCTCCTATTGCATCTCCCTGACTCCAATCTTTTCCTCCATCCAATCCTTCTTATATGCTGTTGTCAAATGAATCTTCCTAAAATGGAGATGTGAGCAGATTGTCTTGTTTATAACCTTCAATAGCTCCTGATTGTCTAACAGATAAGATCATAAATCTAGCTTGGCATTCAAGGTCCTCCACAATCTGGCTCTAACCTTCCCAGTTTCAAACTACCACCCTTCACCTATTCTATACTCTAGAGGTTCATAACCCTTTGACAGCCTGGTGAAGCCTGTGGAGCCCTTCTCAGAATAACATTTTTAATTGAAGGAAATGCTAATTTTCAATTGGAGTTTAGGGAAAATAAAGGTGTATTTTTTCCCATCCAAGTTCACAGATCTGTGAAATCTATTCACAAAACCCCTTGGGAGTCCGTGGAGCCAAAGATAAGAACCCCTGCTCTAGACAGACCAGGATGCTTGCTGATCAGCCTCCTGAACATGATCATTTCCTACCTCCATACTTTTACTCACATTAGTTGTTATGCCAAGAATGTCCTCCCCAACATCTCCACTGGTTGAAATCATACCAGTCTTTCAAGATGCAGTTCAAATGCTACCTCTTCCATTAAACCTTCCTCAGTCTCCCAAATGGAACTGATCTCTCCCTCCTCTGAAATTCCACAGCCACGCTGAACTCTGATTCATATTACATTCTCCTTAGGGTTGAAGGTGTGTATGTACATGTCTTATCTTCTTTGTTAGACTGTAATTTTTTTGGGAGCAGGGACTATGTTTTATTCATCTTCTACCCTTTCCCCTTCCTTCTGCCCCGCCCCCCCCCAATTGTCTTGAACCTGATAGTCATGAACAAATCTCTGATTTAGGCTTGCATGGGCGACTAACTTTGTGAGGCTGCTGCTTTAAGAGGAAGAACAAAGCGTTGAATCATTTATGAGTCTTTTGCCCTTTGGTCTCTGAGTGTGCAAAATATACTGGGATTTTTTTTTTTAACTTAAATAGGCATACCTAGTATGTCCATAGAACCTTGTGGGCACAGCCCTATGACTTTACTTCCTCAAAGAACGATAGTAACTAATAGGAGGTAAGCTCTGATTGGCAGGAGGTGGGCATTAAAAGAGTTAATTTCATCTGTATGTTTAAAAAAAAAAAGCTCAGAAGTCTTTGTCGATTGGGATCTTATGCTCTGCTTATCTCACAGGGCCCAGTAGTGGGAAAGAGGACAGGACTTGCAGTCAGGAGACTGAATCCAAAATGTCCCCAGCCACTTACTAGTTAGGTGACTTGGAGCACCTTTTCATCTGTTTCCTCATCTGTACAATAGAAGAGGATAATATTTACATAGCCTACTTCATGTGACTTGTAAAACTGGAGTTTGAAAACTTACTCAGTACTATAGAAGGCATGACCATCTCTTTGGGGAAGAAAGGACTGGATATAATTGGGCAAGAGTCAAACGAAGCTATTCCAACGACTCCTTTGGGATCCTTTGTGCTTGACGCCTTCCAGTGTAGTTGCTCGATCCCTTAGCAGAGGCTCTCAGGTGAAATGGTAACCAGCATACATAGTCTGCATAATTGGGCCACCTGGTTTGTGCTTTGCTGTTTTAATCATTTCGCATGTCGATGTGCTCATTGACTTGCCTTGCCATGCCGAGTGGAAAGAGTTGTGGAAAGACCCAAACAGCTATCAACTTGTCATGACTCAAGTAGTCCTGGAAGGGCTGCCTCTAATGCACTCAAGGGGAAAAGAATGGAAACCACGTGTCTGTCTCCTATCTCTCTCTCTCTCTCTCTCTCTCTCTCTCTCTCTCTCTCTCTCTCTCTCTCTTTCTCTCTCTCTCTCTCTTCCCCCCCTCACTCCCTCCCTCTCTCTCTCTCCCCCTCTTTCTCCTAACTTCTTGGCAGCCCTCCGTGGTAGGCAGGGAGTTTCATCATTGAGCAGACCCCTTCCTTTGGGCTTTTAAGGCAAGTTGGAGTTTTTCAAGAGGAGGAGGAAGGGAAGGGATGGGGGGAGCAGCCGCAGCCAGCCATGCCGCCCCCGGTTCCTCCCGCCAGGAGCCAGATCGGATGCCTCTGGAGCAATCTCCTGTTAGTTAGATACAGCCCTCTCCTCGGCTTGCCTCGGGGGAGGAGCCTTTGACCGACGGCTGCCGTTCCAGAGTCCTTGCCCTTTGTGCGTTTCTACTTCTAAGCCGCCCTTCATTCAGAAGGGGAAGCGCTCCGGAGACATGCAGCCCCAAGCAGTGCGGAGCTGGGGAATGAGACGAGAGTTGGTTGGGGCAAGTTCGTGCTTGCCCAGGGCTCTGCCGTGAAGGCTGGCAGCAGGCAGTGGGCAGCGTGGGTGCGCGCCCGGACTTCGGAAGTCTCCCTTGCAGCAATGGTGGCTTTCCAGAAGTGACCTCCCCAAGGAAGGAAGGAACTGTATCCGTGCGGTTATTTTCCTCCCGTCTCGTCCAGTCCTCTCTCCTCCCCTGCCGGTGCAGGGTGATGGTTCTCAGCTTCAGCCCTGGGCACTCGCCTACCTTGACATTGGTAAGTGTACTGTTTGCGAGGGTGGCAGGGACAGCAGTGAACTTTACTACTGTATTCAGAGGCAGGCAGACGGGCAGCCAAGCAGGCAAGGTAATCTCACTTGCCAAAGCGAACCGGATATTTACAAACGACACGATTTTTAAAAAGAAAGTACTTAATTGTAGTAGTGATATTACACAACATCTTCCGCAACAACGAGTAGGCTAAATGCCCACAAATATAGTAAGTTGGGCGTTCCTAGGTGGCCCGAAATAACTGGCGAGGACTTTTAAGGAATCTTGTCGCCCCCAGATGTGGATTAATGTTTGTTGCCGGTAGCTAGGAAGGGCTCGCTTTGGACCATGGACATAGACAGAAGCCTAGTTTTTGTTGTTTTTCCTGAGTTCCGGCATATGCCAAGGCACCTCAAGCTGTTCCAGGGAACCCCGTGTCCTAGGTGAAGCCATAGAACTTTTGACTTCCTCTTAGTTTGGGGACTTAAAAATTCCCTAATAATTAAGTCAGCAGGACTGAGCGTAATTCAGGGCTTCCAGAGGAGCATGTGACCTTCAGTTATCTTACTTGGTCTGTTTGACTCTAGCTATGTCAACGGTAGGAGCATTTTTATCAATTTAAAGAGTGTTTCATGTGGACTAAGGAATCAGTTGGTATAAACTATTGTATTGTTGTTGCTAAGACCGCGGGCAGGGTTTGCAAGAAAGCTTCTGGCTATTCGTATACAATTTGTTTTATTGATGTAATGCCCTTCATATTTTTATTTTTAAAAAATTAATATTCTTTTAGAAAGGCATTTTAAACATCTCAGATTTTGTCTCTGTTTTGATGAGAAGTTAGTTTTCCCTTTTGGTAGTGTAATTTAGATGGGCAACATGAGGACAATGTATAAAAATAGAAAAAAAGAGATGGAAGGAGTGAAATGAGGGGGCATATAGGTGAAAAGGAAGGCACATTTTGATGAGCTTAGAGGGTAAAAAAAAAAGTTGAATCCCTGGGAGACATTCAACAACACATTGCACTGTGAAAGGAACTCTCTGAAAAACTGACAATATTTCTAGTAAACATATGTTTATGGTATCCAAATGTGGGAGTATTTCTATACCTTGCTTCTGTGACAGAATTCAGAATTTTAGAATTAGAAATGGTCTTAGACCCAACCCTCTCACACAGATGAGGACCCTGAGGTCCAGAGAGGGGAAGGGGCTTGGCCATAATACGCCATTCCTATAGTAGGAAATGACCAATCAGAGTTGGCTTTAAACTCGACTTCAGAAGTATGTCCAAGATAATTGCCTCTGAATCAAAGGTTCAGGTCTATTTAGTCAGCATGGGATATTGAGATTCTGGTTTCTCTGTGACTATAATAGGCAGTTTGAAGAAGGTGTTCATGTTTTATTTGGAAGCAACTTTGTTTGGAGCTTGATCTTTGAACATTCTGAAAGCCTCCTTTCATAGGGAGTTTTATTCACCTAGCTAAATTCTAATTGCCCTTGCCTGGTAGTCAAGAGACCCTGGATCTTATTCTTGCTGTGTTGCTGTGACTTTGTGTAAATTTGGGAAAATCATTCTCCCTTTCTGGGCCTCAGTTTCCTCATCTATAAAGCAAGGGGTTTGGGATCCATCCTCTCTGAGGTCCCCTCCCTTCCAGCAAACAGTCTACTACTCTGATTTCTAAAGTTGGGTATCTACCGCCGTACTGACTAGAGCTTTTGGGGCTGTATCTGGTTTGACAGCTGGAAACCTTATAAAGGGAGGGAACCTTTGGAAGGCTCCTCTGGGAGTCAGTGACTGAATTGGAGCTCAGAGCTCCCAGGTTTCCAGTTCTACCAGACACGCTGCCTCCTCTTAGTAAATGAGGTTAGTCTTGGCAGTGCCCTTTTAGGGGGATGGAGGGGGCTGTCCCCTTGGGGCTCCTTCTTAAAGGAACGAAAGAGGGGTAGAATTTCCCCAGAGCATGTCTTCAGTGAGGAAAGTGTCTTCTAAGCATGACTCTGGCAGACTATGCAGTATTCCCTTGTAGGGAATGTCTTAAAAAACTGTTACAGGCTGCTTGCTATCCACACTTAAAGTGGTAGAGCAATAGATATCATACTGTAGTTGGAGTCAGGAAGACCTCAGTTCAAATCTTGCCTCAGACACTTACTAGCCGTGTGAGTCTGGGCAAGCCCCTTGATTGCTCCCAGTCTCAATTTCCTCATCTATAAAACAGGAATAATTAGTAGCACCTATCTCATAGGGTTATTGTGGGAATTAAATGAAATAATGTTTGTAAAGTGCTTTGCAAACCTTAAAGTGCTATATAAATGCTAGATATTATTATTAGGTGTTACATTATTCCAGATATTATATTATTATTATTATTATGGCAAGCAGCTGACACAGTGGATAGAGTGCTAAGCTTGGAGTCAGGAAGGGTCATCTTCCTGAGTTCAAATCTGGCTTTAGCCCAGTGGTGGGGAACCTGCTGCCTGGAGGTCACATGTGGCCCTCTAGGTCCTCAAGTGTGGCCCTTTGACTGAATCTAAACTTCACAGAACAAATCCCCTTAATAAAAGGATTTATTTTGTAAAACTTGAACTCAGCCAAAAGGCTACATCTAGGAACTTAGAATGCCACATATGGCTTTGAGGCCACAGGTTCCCCACCCCTGCGATACTTACTGGCTGTGTGACCCTGGGCAAGTTACTTAACCCAGTCTGCCTCAGTTTCCTCATCTGTAAAGTGAGCTGGAGAATGATTTGGCAAACCCCTCCAGTATCTTTGCTAAGAAAACCCTAAATGGGGTCACAAAAAGTCTGACATGATTGAAGTGACTGAACAACAAAATGATTATTATTCTTATTATTACACAGTATCTATGGCCCCTTGGCCAACAAATCATTGTTGGCCACCTGTAATACATCAGGCATTATCTTGGGCATTATAGGGAATATAAGAAAGTAAAAGATACTGTGGCTGCCCCTCTGAGAGTCTGTAATCTACTTGGGGAGACAACAGTGTGTGTGTGTGTGTGTGTACACACAAATATATACATATATACACACACACACATATATATATATACACACACACATATATATACACACACATATACATATATATGTATATGTATATATATGTATATATGCAGAATCCTAAGAATTCAAGATAATATAGAACTGGTGCTCAGTGGTATAGGCTAGAATTGCCATGGGATTTAAGAGGCCAGAGAAAGAAGATTGCCTGGGGAGGGTAGGAGAGGAAAAGTCCCTATGGAGATACTATATCAGTTGATAAAATAATCTTTATTCTAGGCCTAATTAAAGCCTACAACCCTAAAAGAGGAAGGCCAGGTTTGGATTTTACATTAGTGCTGTGTACCTATGAAGGTAATCAGGACCTGGTAGAAGTGGCACTGAATTTGAAATGAGAAGAGGCCTGGGTTTGAATTATAGCTCTGACAAGGAAGGAGCAGATCACTCTCTGACCCTGTCTTATCTTTAAAATGGAGATTAACAGTGATGATTATAATGATGATGAGGAGGATGATAGCGTTTACATAGCTCTTTTAAGGTTTGAAAAACACTTTCCATATGTTACCTTATTTGATTCTCACAACTCCCTTGTGAGGCGGGTGGTATTATTATTCCATTTTACAGATGAGGAAACTGAGGATAGAAAAAGTTAAGTGACCTAGGAGGTGTCTAAGGCAGGTTTTGAATGCGGGTCTTCTTGACTCTAAATCCAACAGCATCCAGTGGCCCACCTAGTTTGTTGACTCATACTACCGACTTCACCCAGTTGCTAAGAAGAACGAGTTTTGGAAATTTTAATATGCAATTGAAATAAGATTTCTTTTTATCTCCTGATTTTACTCTGTAGCCAAATGGAAATGGTTTTTGGGCTGTCTGGGCCATGGTTCCCTTAGTATAGAGTTCTACTTCATGGTTTAGGGAACTAGGACTCTGCTAGGCCAAGTGGCCTATGCAAGTGAACATGGCAGATCAAAGAAAAGAAGAAGTCTGTAGACCATAAAGTACCACCCTCACAATTTGGGGGATCAGCAGATTACATTCACTTAACCTTTCTCAGCTTTACTGAGTCTTGTTCGAACCAACCTTCTCCCCTATTGAGGCCCTAATCCTTTGTTTACACCGTCAATAACTATTTCCACAGCAACTCATTGGAACAACAAAACACATCTCTGGGATTATGAAATCTTATGGGAGACAGGAGAGCAAATAAAAGGAGGAACCATAAAGAAACAAAAGTCTATAAGAAAATTCATTTCTAAATATAGAGTGAAAAAGAGGTTTTCTGAATTGATTCGATACTTGAGCAATTTATAAATAGAAATGTTATCTCAGTTATAGTTTACCTCCTTCCCCAAATGTATATGGGCACAGGTTTGTTTGGTCTCTCATTTTTAGGTAATTATAGAAACCAAACATGTACACAGTTCGAAGGCCTCATAGTAGTCTACGCTACAGAATGGGTATAGATTGATTCCATGGACGAAGAACTGAATTTGGAAGCAGAAGACAGTTGGGCTGTAGTTCTGGCTTGGTGACTTATTAGCTGTGTACCCTTGGGCAAATGGGCAGCTAAGTGATGAAGTGGCTAGAATGCTGGGCCTAGAGTCAGGAAGACTCATCTTCCTGAGTTCAAATGTATTCTTAGACACTTATTAGCTGTGTGACCCCGTTTGCCTCAATTTCCTCATCTGTAAAATGAACTGGGGAAGGAAATGGCAAACTACCCCAGTACCTTTGCCAAGAAAACCCCAGATGGGGTCAAGAGGAGTTGGTAATGACTGAAGAACGATAGAACAACAAACTTGGGCAAGTCTCTTAACTTGTCTAGGCTTTGTTTTCTCCCCTTCTGTAAAATGGAATGATAATTCTTAGACTACTTAGAGTACAAGGTTGTTATGAGGAAAGTGCATTGTATTCTATATAACTAAGTTGTTGTTGCTATTTTATTATTATTTCAGCATTTGGTTTGTCAGTCGTATTAAATATTTAAAAGAAAATAAGATCCACTAATACGCTGTCATTCCAAATTCCACTTCTCTTATAATGGACTTCTCTCTTTTCCTGAAGGCCTTTCTTCCTAAGGCCGAGGTGGGTAACTTTCCCCCTCTTTAATTCCATTAAGCAAACACTTATAAGGACCTCCTTTGTGCAAGGTGCATGGGAATATTTAAAGACAAAACCAAAACAGTCATTGCCCTCTCAAGCTTGTATTCTCTTTGGGGCAATCACCATGTGTGAAAATAAGCCAATATAAATTGTATTTGAAGTAAAAACGAAATAATTTTAGGAAGAGAGGACCCCACTAACAACAGAGGAACAGGAAGAGCTTGACATTTGAGCCGAGCCTTGAAGGGAACAAGGGTTATAACATACCTGTGTCAGATCCTGAACGCTGAAGGATCAGGTTCAATTGGGGGGGGGGGTCTTGTCTAGTTATGGTCTTGAAATCTCCTGCCCCCACTCAGGGTCCCCTCAGGAACATCAGAATCTCACTTGTGTATTTAAATGAGCCTCAGTTCTTCAAGATAACACAAGTATCAAATATCACGATAGGTTTATTGGCTTGTGTCTGGGATTGGGCAATAGCAAACCCCATTTCCAATTGTGGGTCCTTTGGTTTGCGTAGCATTCCACTACAGCATCTTTCCTCAACCTCTTATGGGTCTCTGTGACTGGGGCCAAAGGCAGTGGTTCCTTTGTTCTGTTCTATGCATTGTCATGCTCCAGTGCTCTCTGTCCACCGCTAGGCCCTTGTCTCTGCCTCTCAGCATAGCACAAGCATGTACATGGCGTGGTATCCACCCCCCAGCCACTCGGGTCCATGCTGGCTTTACTTCGACATGGTGGATAACCTGGCAGTTCTGGGCTGGTGCATCCTATGCGTACCCTTGGGCTCCCTAGCTCTCTTGTCGGAGAGGGGATAAGGGAGAGGAGAGAAATTATTTTAACTCCTATCGGCACATTCCCACTACATATATGTGTGTGCATTAAGTAATAGTCTATTAGTATATACAGAGTGTTCTAAAAGTCTTAGAGCAATAACCCCTTTTTAGAGCTTAAAACTGCCCTAAAACTTTTGAGACACCTTGTGTTAACATTCCAGTCTGCTTTTTTATTATAAGCCTAGGCACTTAGACAGTCATTTGTCAATTATTGTAAAGCTGATTTTTCCATGCTGTATATGACTAGTTACCCAAAGAGTATTATTAAAGTGTCAGTTTTAGTAGTAAGCAGTTCTAGCCAAAAAAAAAAAGTTTCTGGCCTATGAGTTAGAAGACCTGGGATCTAGTTCTGCCAATGACTAGTTATCTGATTTTAGTTGCTACTTTCTTTTCGCAGGCCTCAGTTTCCTTATTTGTAAAAAAGAATTGGATTTGTAAAATGAATTTGGATTAGACAAATAATAACACTTTTACATAATGCTCTATAAAGTTTACAAAGTACTTTTCTTATAGCCACCCTAATATGACTCATTTATAGGACAAATGTCACTGGTTTACAGATGAGGAAGGAGGCTCAGAAAGGTGAAGGAATTTGTCCATAGTTAGCTGTTGTTGAGTCATTTCAGTTGTGTATTATTCTCTGTGACCCCATTTGGGTTTTTCTTGGCAAAGGTACTGGAGCGGTTTACCATTTCCACATGGCCAGTACATGTCATAGGTAGGATTTGAGTCAAAGTCTCTCCTGACTCTTTCCAACATCGTGCTGCTGAGTTCCCCACTGTAAAGTTATTTTCAAGCTTTTAGGGTTCTATCATTGTATGATTGTTGCCTAGAACGAGACGGTGGATTTCAGTCCCTCCATCCCGATATAACAGAGCACTGTAAATTGGCTATGGAAACACAGTTTTCTCTAAGGTTAATAATACTAGAATTCTCCTCTCTGCATCTTTTATTGATCTGGGCAAAGCCTGCTGGTTCTGTGATCATTAACATGTGTTCTTGTGTTTAATATAAATACAAAAGCTGCTTGAATGCCTGGTCCCAATGAGTGGAGATTAATAGATCTGTGTCCACCAAGTTCCTCCATGTAGCTTTCTTTGACCCCTAAGTGAAAGTGATCACTCCCTCCTCAAATGTCCTTTTGCCTGGCTCCAATTGCCCCTATCATATCTTACTCTGTATTATATTAATTAGTGTAAATGCTGTATTGTCCCTTTCACCCTTATCCCTTTGGACAATAAGTTCCTTGGAGGCGGGAACTATGACCACATCTTTTTTTCCTCTGTGTCCCTCCCAGGCCTAGCACAATGTTTCAGATATCGATGCTTAACAAACATTCCTTTTATTGAATTCTTTATTTTAGCATCTCTAGTGTCTCTAGAGATTTAGCATCTCTAATCTCTAATTAACTAATCTCTAATTAGCATCTCTATTAGATGCCAATTAGCTGCAGGGTCCCTGTTTCTAGACATTTTTATCAATTACTTGGATGAAGGCCTAGTTGTCATGCTTGTTAGATTTTTAGTTAACCTTAAAGCTGGGAGGGATGTGATAAATGATAGCCTTGGGATCCTTTCTGATAGGTCTATAAGTTAAAAGAATGGGTCACCAGATCCAATAAGATGAAATTTTAATGCAAATAAATGTAAAGTGCCTCGTCAACTTTAGTAATCAACTTTAGTAATACAGGATAAAGTTGAAAGGAGGCATATGAATAAAAACCTGAGTAGAATTGGCCCAACCATTATAGAAAGAAAGCAATTTGGAATTGCACAAAAATGACTAAAATACCCATACCCTTGGACACTTCTAGGTATGTACTCCAAGAAGGTCCAAGGCAGAAGCTTAGAGGTGTTCTATAAATATGCAGAGCGGTATTTTTTTTTTGTAATAGCAAAGATTTGGAAACAAAATAGATGGTTAAAGATTTGGGAAACAGATAAGAAAATGTGTATGTTAATGTAGTGGAATATCACTGAACTGTGAGAAGTGATGAATATGAAGAATTCCGAGAATCATGGGAAGGCTTATGTAAACCGATGCAGAGTAAAGTAAGCAAAGTAAAGAAAACAATGATTACAATAATATAAATGGAAGGAATAGAAAACAAAACCAAGTGTGTCCTAAGAGAAGAATTGAGAAAATGTACACATCTCCTGGCCCTGGAGTCAGGAGGATCTGAGTTCAAATTCTGTCTCAGACTCTTACTAGCTATTTGCCTCAGTTTCTTCATCTGTAAAATGAGCTGGAAAAGGAAATGGCAAGCCACTCCAGTATTTTTGTCAAGAAAATCCCCGGTGGGGTCATTGAGAGTCAGACATGACTGAACTGATACAACAACAACAACATACCTCCTGCCCCCTTTTTTAATAGAAGAAGGGGGTTATGGGTATGAAATATTGAATATATTGTCAAATATGACTGCTTTTTTATATTAGGCCTAAGACTGGACCTGTAAAAAAACTTCCTTTAATCACTATAGGATTTTTGAAGAGTGACCAGATAAGATGGAGTAGTAGGGTGTCATGGTATCACCTTCCTTGTTCTTTTCCATTAAAACCAATGGAAAACCACTTATTCTTAGCGCAGTGCCTGGCACCTAGTAGGTGCTATGTAAATGCTTATTTCTTTCTCTTCCACTAATACACTTTCTCTATCCCAAGGCTCCTAGCTACTATAACTTTCATGTTTACTTTAGATTCCTTCCTCTTTCTTGTGTTACCACTTAGAGCTATAACTAGTAATTTTTGCCCCCGAGGTGATCAGTATGGCAGAGACGGATGTGGCCACTGGAAGCAGGAAGCGTATCCTAGAATACTGGGAAGATTATATGCTGTTGAAGACTGTCACTGTTGCCGCTGGTGACACAGCACATTAAAGAAGGAGGGGGCTGAAGTGGGGGCCAGGTAGTTAGAGGAAGAAGCTCGTCTCACTGTGGTACCATTAGCATCCTCTATGTTTCTTTTCCTGGGCAAAATACTGGTTGTTTTACCCTGGTTACAGCTCTAGAGCTTTGCCACCACTTCTGGCCTGGTTCTGCCTAGTGCCCTTTCCAATCCAATGAACATATTGGGAGTTTTTGTTTTGTTTTGTTTTTGTTTTTGTCTCTTGTAATCTGGCTTCAGCTTTCTGCGGCCTTCTGGCCTAAAGTTTCTGATGTCTCAAGCCCTCCAGAAATTAGCATAAGGGCTGAGAATTGTATACAGGAAAAAATTGCTGAAGGATCCCTTGGAACGGCTCAAGGGGAACACAAAAGAATTATCAGGATGGGAAAGTATGAGCAACCAACAAGTTGGAGTAGGAGTAAGACCTAGCGCTTTTGTCTTTTAACATGTTTTGGGGACTGGATGGACATGATGGAGAACAGTCAGAGGTATCAGGAAGAACGGCAGACTACTGAAGCTGTATATAGATTTTTGGAGAGCTAACAAAGTAAGATAAGAAAAACTAAATATTTTGTTTGGTTGTATTAAGGGAATTATGTCTCTCTGGGCCTCAGTTGCCTCAAATGCATAAAATGAAGGGTTGATCATAGCTTCTGGAAGGGAGCTTGAACATTTCAGTTTAACTCCTGTTGTTTACAGATGAGGAAATAGAGGCCAGAGAGGTTAAGAAATTTGCCCAAGGTCACATAGGAGTCTATAGTAGAGTCCCAAAATCAGATCTGCTGATTTCAAATAAATCATTCGTTCTGCTGAAACATGCTTCCTTCAAAGGTGTCTTCTAGCTCTAACAATTTATGAGTCTATAGGAATTTCTTGTCATTCATATCTAATTACCTTTATGCATAAGTTCAATCTGTAGATTCATAGAACCAAAATTGGTTTTAGCCTGAAGGGAGAAATTTATAGTGGGAAAGTGACTTTTGGTGAATCTGTCCTTGTTTCTTTTTATGACTATATGTTTTTAAAAAAGTACTCATTCATACTTATTCACAAAATTCATATATTTAATGGCAGGTAACTAGTCCTATAAGCAAGAAACATTTTCTTCTTTCATGATTGTTTTTTGGTTAATTGTTTTCATTTTTGTGAGACAATCAGGGTTAAGCGACTTGCCCAGGGTCACACAGCTACTAAGTATCACGTAGTACTAAGTGTCAAGTGTTTGAGGTTGAATTTGAACTCAGGTTCTCCTGATGCCTGGGCTGATGTTGCCCCTGGTTAATTGTTTTTAATAGAGGTATAAACCTTAACAGTAGGTTGAACAAACTTTTGAACCCTGGGTAGGGACATCATTTTGGAATGCATTTGATTTTGAGATTTATTCATCCATTGAACGTTTACTATGATAGAAGAGATATAATTTTGGGGGTAAGACATTGCCCCTACCCTCAAGGGGTTTACAGTCTAGTAACAGAGAGTAAGGCACAAACACCAGTAACTAATGGCTACATTGCATGATATGTTAATATGAGATGTGAGAGGATCTGGGATTAGTTTGTTATTTCATTTACAACATATCACATTGTGTGGTTGTCAATAGAACTGTCTGTGTGCTTTATCCTTGGAACCTAGCGGGATTTCTGCAGTTACAATATGTTTATTTGTCCTTTAAAAAAAGAAAACAGTTGCTGTAGTTGTGAATTGTTTCTCTAAAGAAATACTGTATCCCAAATATAGGATCCCTCCAAATATAGATGGTACACTTAACATGAAATCTTTTTGAAGCATAGTAAACATACGGCTATGAATTGATAAGCAATTACACATCATTCTATCCTTTTTTACTGTATAATTAAAATATCTTTTCTAGTTCCAATAGTTGATTTCTTCACTTTTATCTCCATCAATCTTCTTACCTTTATTATTTGTGTTATTCTCTAAGAGGGTGATCATTGGCTGTATTGTGTTTTGTTTAAGCCAGATTTGGGGGAGAGTATGGTCTTGATTCAGACCAGTTCTATACTTTTCACTTTTGAAACATCTTCTCTTTTGACATGCCATAAAAAAACTGAATAAACATTCATCCACGTGGCTCCTATTAATCCTGAAAGCCTTGACAATAGTTGGATCCTTTTTTTAAGGTATACTGAGAAATGAAGTGTTTTTTCCTCAAGGGCACCCAGTGAATCCAGGACACAGAAAAAGTCATGTAACCCTTAGCTTTCACCCCAAAGTTCTAACCATCAGCCTCTCATCTTTCCAGTGTGACCTTGGCCGAGTTAATTCATCCCTACGGGCCTTTGTGATTTCATATGTAAAATGTGGCGTGTGGATTGAGTGACCTCTGATTCTGATGTCCTTTCCAGCTCTAACATTTTATAGTTTTATGATTTTCTATTAAGAACTAAGGAATTTAGTATTTTCTTACCAAGTCTCTGGGGTCTCAGTTTTCTCCTCTGTAAAATAAAGAAGTTAGATTCTATGGTTTCTAATTTGTAATGTTCAAATAACCTATGACACACCAGTCTTAAAATGGTTATAACCAAGCTAATAACATCTTTTTTTTTTTTTCTCATCCTCTTGGGGCAAGCCATAGGCTGCTGTATCTTTCTTGGTACCATACTAAAAACCCTTTAAATCACCGCATCTCACAAACCACAGAAGTTTCAGATGAAAAAAAAAAACTGAGCTATAAAGAGCAACTAGTGATCACTCCCTCAAAAGGGGAAACGGAGGCCCAGAGAGGCTAGGCCATGTGACCAAGATTACAGTGCAAATTGGGGGCAATGCCGGGTCCAGAACCAGGATCTCTGGACTCCAGAGTCTGGTAGTCCTTCAATAGCAGGGTCCTCTTCCGACTTGTTTTCCTATATAGGTACTTTCTTGTACTTTGGCTTTCTTTCTCTGTTCATTTGACTCTAACTTTACTTGATTATATTAGCATTTCTGCTGATGTTTGACTTGAGGAGGGCAATTTTGTTGTTATGCAGTTGTTCAGTTTCCGTCACGTCCGTTTGGGATTTTCATGGCAAAGATACTGGAGGGTTTTGCCATTTTCCTTCTCCAGCTCATTTTACAGATGAGGAAACTGAGGCAAAGAGGGTTAAGTGACTTGCCCAGTGTCACACAGCTAGTGTCTGAGGCCAGATTTGAACTCAAGAAGATGGATGAGTCTTCAATGACTTTGGTCCTGGCAGTCTATCCACCTCACCACCTAGTTGTCCAAAGAGGACGAGACCAAATACACAAAAGGAAACGTAGCATGGGCAGAGCTGTGATTGCATCTTATGGGTCGTCTCCTTTAAGATGCAGCCATCAGCTATATGCTCAGCTTGAATATACAGGCTTCTCTGAGGCCCCAGTTCCCTGAGCTCATTAGGGCACAGATCATGAGTTGTATTCTGGCCCTCAGGAGTGTAGGGCTAATAGGCAAGACTAAAAAAGCCATTGATTCCATGTTCTAACCTTAAAAGGCTTCCTTTCAGTGATACCACACCTCCAGAATGTTTGGGCATGGTCATATGCCCTCAAGAGGCGTTTAGCCTGGCTTTGAATTCTACCTCCACTATTTGCTGATTGACTTTGCATTACCGAGTTCCTTGAGCTATAAAGTGAAGAGGTTACCTGCTTACCTCCTAGAAATGATGCAAAATCCTACATTGAATGTGAAGCCAACAGCTTCATAAGAAAGTCCTTCTGAGATCTTTAGAGGGAAGGCATAAGATAGAAGCAATGTGGTTGAGAGTCAGGAAGCCAGGATTCTAGGCTTGCTTTGGCCACTGATTGGCTGGGTGACTGGTCCTCAGCTTCCTGGAACTAGATAATAATAATGGTTGACATTGATATAGCACCTACTGTATGCCAGGCACTGTGCTAAATGCTTTACAAATATTATTTCATTTGGTCCTGACAACAACACTGAGAAGTAGATGCTATCCTTATTCTCATTTTACATATGAGGAAACTGAAACTAACAGAGGTTAAGTGACTTGCCCAGGGTCACACAGCTAGTAAGCATGTGAGGCTGGATTTGAACTCAGGTCTCCCTGACTCTAGGCCCTCATTACACTGTGCCTCTAGCTGATCTCTAAGGTTCCTGTCAGCTCCAGTGTTCTATGATTTTTTTTTAAAGGTTGTTTTCCCTAGAAGTCTGTGGGTGAATGTATCTTGTGTCCTAGGCAGAACAAGGTCCATAGTTGGACCTGAGCTAAACTACTTCACCTTCACAGACCAAGCTTATCTTTACTAGCCTTTCCCAGCTGCCATTGAGCTTAGGTAGAGTCAGCAAGTCTGAGTTTGAATCTTTGTTCTACCACTGACTTCCTGTGGGGTCTTGGGCAATTTTCTTTACGTATCTTGACTTTAGATTCCATATCTAAAAAAAGGGGGAAGTAGGTAATCGTTGCCAGGATTTTCAAAAAAAGGGAAGAAAATAGAAATGGTAAATTGAAGGTCAATGAGTTTGACTTTGATTTGGGATGGGGGCAAAGAGAAAGACTATTACAAACAGGTTGGTAAGTAAACATCAGAAAAAAAAAGAAGCAATGCTTCATCAAGAAAAGCATATACAATCTAGCTTTCTTATCTTTCTTTTTAACTAAACTGGTAGATTAGAGGAATGCAGTGGATAGATGTAACTCAGATTTTAGCAATATATTTGCAAGTTCTTCGTGTTATTCTCATAGAAAAGATGGAGAGATGTGGGCAAGGTAGATAGTACAGTTAGTTGGATTTGGGGCTGGTTGGACGTCTGGACTCAGAGAGTGGTCATTAATGGTTAGCCAGCTTGGTGTTGCAGTGGATTGAGGGCTCAGCCTTCAAGAATTCAGGTCTGGAAGATTAAGTTCAAATATGGCCCCTGAGCAACAAAGGGCTATAAATCTGTGCATACCCTTTGACCCAGCAATAGCACTACTAGGTCTCTATCCCAAAGAGATTTTAAAAAGAAAAAGAAAAGGACCTATTTGTACAAAGATATTTATTTGTAGAAGCTCTTTTTGTGGTGGTAAAGAATTGGAAATTGAGGGGATACCCATCAATTGGGGAATGGCTGAACAAGGTGTGGTATACGAATGTAATGAAATGGAATGGAATACTCTGTTGTGCTGTATGAAATGACAAGCAGGATGTCTTCAGAAAAACCTGATAAGACTTACATGAACATGCTAACTGAAGTGAGCAGAACCAGGAGAACATTGTACACAGTAAAAGCAATATTATATGATGAACAGCTGTGAATGACTTAAGCTATTCTCAGCAATAGGAAGATAGGTGTGGCTAGGTGGCACAGTAGATAGATTGCTAGGCCTGATATGAGGAAGACTCATCTTCCTGTATTCGAATCTGGCCTCAGGTACTTACTAGCTGTGTGTCCCTGGGCAGGTCACTTAATCTGGTTTGCCTCAGTTTCCTCATCTGTAAGATGAGCTGGAAAAAGGAATTGTAAACCACTCCAGTGTCTTTGCCAAAAAAAAAAACAAACCAAAACACATGGAGTCATGAACAGTCAGACATGACTGAAAAATTACTGAACTGTATGGAAGAAGGATTAGAATTGTTCCCTTTGACCCCAAAGAATAAAACTTGGAACTATGGTTGGAAGTTAGAAAGAGATGAACTTAAACTTGATGGAAAGAAAAACTTCCTAAGAATTAGAGCTCTCCAAAAATGGAATAGTTTGCCTTAAGCAGGGGAAGGAAAGTCCCCTTCCTTGTCTTCAGGCAAAGGTTGGATGACTGCTTCTCAGGTATTCTGCGGAAGGGATTCTTTGGGGGAATATGGGTTGGACTGGATGACCCCAGAGGTCTCTTTGAACTTCAGTTTCACAGGACTATGACCAACATACATGAAACACTACAAATGCAAGGGGCTAATATTGTGATTTATTGCAATCAATGATCTGGAGTGTCATAGGGAGCCTAATGGGGGCACATGCCTTAGGTGTCTCACTCTCAGTATCAACACCAGTCAGACTTGCCCTGTAGGGCCTGTTAAACTGAGTGTCTGGGAAGTCACATCTAAAACCAGAGTACAGGTGTCTGGTCTTCGTGGATAAATGTGAACACTGTCTGAATTCTTAGAGTAGAATCTTTGAAAGGATGCCTGTAACTATTCTAGATGTTAGGAGTGCCCTTACTATTACTTCATGCCGTCACCAAATGTAGCCTGGGTTCACAATAATCCAGGAAAAATGATGTCATATACCATTGATCTGGGTTCAAATGCCTGGATCTCCACCCTATACTGGATCTGGACCCTGGGCAAATTTTTTAACCTTCTCAGTGCCCCAGCCAGATCTCCAAGACTTTAAGTTGCAGTGAGGTGCTGGTATACACTGGCAAAGAGAATTTCCTCACTGGGAGTTTGCTATATCAATGAAATCACAGTTTCAGCCCTGCTCCCTGCCAAAAAAATTACGATGGATTTTTTCAACTTAACACTTAATAGGCATGAACAGTATGGGGCTGAATCTCACCCATTTTTGTAGTTTAGTTTGTGACATTCCTGTTTTAAAGGGGTTTGAAAAAATGTCATTTTATGCTCGAGTGTGAGTTTTAAAAACTCACTCCTTGAGATCTTAGTGACTCCAGATCCTCTTTGAAAAAGCCCTTGTTGATGAAAGCTTCACTTTGACAACATTCCTCTAGGAAGCTGAACCCCTAGGCTGCCTGACTCAGCTTACAGTGGGCTGCTTGCAGCTGTTTTTCAGCAGCTGATTGCGAAACTAGGATGGATTTTTGGGGGCGGGGGGAGGTGGTAGAAAAAAAATACATCAGTCACGCCAACCTCACAGCCATCAGCAGAATTTAGCAGATATTTGTAGGAGTGGATTTACTATGGTTAACTTCCTGAATATATTTAGTCAGGTGAGAAATGTTATTATAACACCCCTCTCATATGGAGGCCTTGATCCTCTGGGGACCAACTTCAGACACCACTGATTCAGAACCTACTATGCGCTGAAGGAAAAGCTCTAACATTTACATAGAGCTTTCCATGTCATCTCATTTGATATGGACAGTGCTGTGAGGTAGGCAATATCATTTTCTCCATTTTACGGATGAGGAAAGTGAGGCTGGCAGAGGTTTAGTAAGTCACCCAGTTAATATCTGAGGGTCTGAACTCAGATCTTCCCTACTTCAAGCCCAGCACTTTAGCCACTAAATCACATAGGTGCTACTATGAAATATGTGTTGGTAAAATATTAAACAACCGGATCTCCAAAAATGAATGACATGCTTTTAAGTTTAAACTGCGTTATTAACATTTTTCTCCATTACCTTCTTAAGTTTAGACAATCAGCAAAAAAATAAAGAATGCCCTGATTTGTAGTGTTTGCTGATTTCTGGGGTGTAAATGCTGGCGCTGAAAATTTAACAATCGGCTTTCCAGAGCCTTTAGGGTTCCAGGAAGCTCTAGTATATTCCTAGATGGTTCTATGCTGTCATGGAACTTACAATCTAATGGGACATGTGTGTGGTAGTGGTAAAAACATTATATAAATAACAATTGCAAAAAAAATTATGAATGATAAATGCCAATGGGATGAAAACCAAATGCTTGCTGAAGTACCGGGAAGCAAGGATTATTATTGACTGGGGGCAAGATGATAGTTTACCTCCGGAAAGAGGTTATATTCATGTTGTGGTTGAATTGAATTAGGAAGCAACAATATAATTCAACAGACATTTATTCAGCAATCTCTTCTGTGTAAAATATCATATATGGGCTTCAAAGGACCAGCAACTAGCACAGCTTGGCGCGCTTAGTAGGTACTTAATAACTGGTTCAGTGAATGAATGAAAGAAAAATAAAACACAATTACTGCCCTCGAGAATGTTATTGCTTAACGTGAGGATAAGGCATATACACAAATAATGGTGCTGCAAGGAAGGAAGGTGGTAACCATGAGCAGAGAGATTTACAAATACAGTAGCATTCTGAGGAGGGAGAGATCACATCTGTGGAGGGTGGGGATGGTGCCAAGTTTCAAAATTTAAGCAATATTACTCTTACAATAATTGCAACATAATGATACCTTGTGTTTATATAATACCTTAAATTTTGTAATAGTCTTTACATGTGTCATCCTCTATGGTCCTCACAACCAAGTAAGGTAGGTGATACAATTGCCCGCATTTTGTAGACGAGGAAATTGAGGATCATAGAAATTAAGTAACTTGTCCAGGGTCACTCAGCAGCTAGTCAGTGCCTTAGTCAGGATTAGAACTCAGGTCTTCTTGACTCTAAGTTCTGTGCTATGCCCACTAGTCCACCTAGCTGCCCATAAAATAGATAGATCCTAAAGCTTGTATGCTTTATTCTGTTGAAAAGGTCCTTAATCCATTATTCAGAGCTTATTGACTATTAATTTATAAATAACTTTAATAATGGTGCTTAGATTTCTTAGCCCCCATCAAATTAGAAGGTATAAATTATACAAGAAGGACTGAATACCAGCAGGAGAGAACAAATGACAGCCAGGGAAGAAACAAACAGATTAATATTTTATAGTCGAGGGCAGAAAGTAATGGTTGTAATGATGGCCCTGAGTCACGATCTCTTGGAACCTCAGCCTCCTCATTTCCAGAATGAGGGAATTGGAGTAGATGATCTTTATCATCCGTCCCAGCTCAAAAATCTATGGTTCTATACTGAGAAAAGATGAGCTCAAATTCAATGTGTGTATCGTTTTAGAAGGCAGGGAAGTATGCGTTCTTAGAGCAGAATCTTTAACTGTTCTAGATGTCAGGAGTGCTTTTGCTATTGTTTCATACCATTACCAAATATAAAAAGATTGCCTTTCAAAACTGGATAAAGCAATGTAAAAATTAAAATTAAATTTTTAACAACAAAATATTCTGTTTATGTGGAAAACTCATCTTTGTTAACTATTGCTCCCCATTGCTGCTGGCTAAAGACAGTGTTACTGGATTCTCCTCCAGTTTGGAACAAGAAGCCCAAATCTGTTTAGTGTTAAAATAATAATAATGATACAGAAAACATGGGAGACTTTGTCCAAACCTTCGTGGCTTCTGTGTGTTTCAATGAACTGGGCACATTGGTTTTTGTTTTTATTTAAATCTGAACTCAATTTCCGTAGTTTATATCATTCTGGGTCAGCATTTCCCAAATTATGATCTAGCAGGTAATTACCAGAGTCACCACCCAAGTCTTGTTCTCTCCCTTTTATGTGTTCTTAATTTTCCTGAGTTTCTTTATTTACTCACAAACTATGGCATTAACCAAAACAGAAGCACTGCTAATACTGCCTCAAATTGTAGTGCTTAAAAGATGTTTAAAGCTCTTTCACATTTATTCTCTCTGGGAAAAGTACTGGATTTTGCATCAGAGGACCTGATTTTGAATTTTGGCTTGGTTATTTTACAACCTATGTGATTTTGGGCAAGTCCCAAACTCTTGTGTGCTATAAAGTACGGACTTTTGCATAGATGTAAAGGCAGCAGATTCATCTTTTGTCCCAGATGTGGCCCTAGAAAAAAATCTGAACTGGAGTCGAGTATGCTATAATTGATTATGGTTTGACTTGGGATCAATTTAAAGCAAGTCACACACACACTGGAACTTATAGAATGAAATTCATTATGAGGCAAGAAAGTAGTGGAATGAATCCAAAGGGACTTCATTACTGACACATTCAGAGAACTTTTGTGTCTATATGGGATGTTGCTATAAAGATCTTGGAAGATAGTCTTTTAGCCGATGATGTTTCTTAGATTGGGATAAAATGCTTGTTAAAAAGAATATTATTTTTAATTAGTAACAAATATAGTTATCCGCCTACAAAAAAAAAATAAAAAAACAAAAACCTAACAAAATCTGAGTGCCAGTTAGGTGACACAGAGAATAGAGTGCTAGACCTGGAGTCAGGAAGACTCATCTTTCTGAGTTCAAATCCAGCCTCAGACATTTACTAGCAGTGTTACCCAGGGCAAGTCCCTTACCCTATTTATCTTAGTTTCCTCATCTGTAAAATGAGCTGGAGAAGAAAATGGTAAATCACTCCAGTATCTCTGCCAAGAAAACCTCAATTGGAATCACAAAGAGTTCGACAGGATTAAAATGACCAAACAACAACAAACAAAATCTGAGTTTTGACTTCTGGTCTCTTCCCTTGTCTTTTCCCATTTTTTCCAGTTCTCCTGTATTAGGTGATGTCATCCATTCGACAGCATCTGTTGATCCTCCAGGGCAGCCTGTAGCTGTTTCTTCTCCCTGTCATGATGTTCCAGTCTTGGATACTGCTGAGCTGACTGCTTCCAGGTATGGTTAGAGTCTGATTACAAGATCTGAATGATATGTGGCCACAGCTCGTTCTACTATCTATACGTTAGCTGTGCTGGTTTAAAAGACTGTTGTTATAATATATGTGCAGATAGCCTCCCATGTGGTCTAATGTGAGGGGTGCAGGAACAACCTCCATGCCCAGAAATACTCCCCACATTGGTTTTAAACTGGTGCCTAAAAATCCATCATTAAAGATTCATTCCATTGTGGTCCTCAAGGCCTTTAGTAAAAGGCAACTTCCCCTGAAGATAAAGGCTGTTAATAGCTTACGTTAATATAATGCTTTATAGTTTGACAAAGGGCTTTCCTTGCAACAACTCTGTGTGTAGGTGATGTGTGTATTATTATCCTCAGTATACAGAAAAAGACACTGGGTCCCATTACATGACTTATTTAAAGAAGCTAATGACTTTGAAAACTGTGAAAATTTAACACCAATGACTCAGCTTATCGCCATTTCTTAGAAAAGTTTAACTGTTATAAAACAAATCACCATCGTGAGGAAGCCAAAAGAATCCTGAAACTGCCTCAGCCAGAAAACATTTGATCTCCTTGCCAAGGAGAGACATGACAGCCCAAAACAACATAATAGAGAGAAGCTCATTTGTAAAACATTATAGAAGATGATGATGGAAGATGACAGGCAGTCACCTCATAAACAGCAATAAGTAATTGAGAAAAAATTAAGCTGTAGGAGCTTTGACATAAGATCTAAAAAGGCAGATCATCCCGTCAGTTTATAGATAAAATTAGGAGGATAACAAATAGATATGAAGTGGAACAGACCTTTCAGCATTTTACAGCAGTCTGATCTTGTTATCGATAATGGCACAGCCTCCATTTAAACTGTGATGCCTCTGTACCTAAGGACATAGGTGAAGGAATTGAAAAGACTTAAGAAATTGAAGCTGAGGAGTAACTGGAAAAGGCTCAAAACGTGCAGAGGAAACCTATATTAGAAGTGACATGATTTGAAAAGCCTTCAGGGGTCAGTTAAGATATTTCAAAGAAGGAAAGATTCTAAAAGAATAGAAAAGATCACATATGGCATTATGCTTTAAAAGAGGGGAGGGAGGTGATGGAGTAGAAATTGGGAACCCCCGACTCACATGCCTACTTTCTTATTCCTACAAAATCTTTTTGAGAATGATTTATCAGAGGTATCCTTAATGGAGATATTTTATTTAATTATTTATTTTTAAACCTAATCAATGTCAACAAGATAAGTAATCAGATATATGAAAAAAGAATAAAACCATGTCCTCAGAATTTGACAAAGCAGAACTTTTTTACTTGACTTCCCTTCCTTGCTGGATTTTTTAAAAGCATTTGATTTGCTGGAGTAAGCAATAGCTCTTCAAGGTTTTCTCCACGGTTTTTTTCATATCCCTGTCAAGGTCGTACAAAATCCATAAAAGTTGCGATACAAAGACAAAAACAAAAAAAAAATTGGTCTGCCTTGGAAAAGCTTTCATTCATTTGGGGGATACAACATATGAGTAGGTAAATAAACATACAACTTGAGGAGGAAGAGCATAATTAGAACTGAGGGAATCAGGAAGGATTTTGTGCAGGAGTTAGCACTTGAATTGCACATGGAAGGAGGTCAAGGGATTGTAAGAAATAAAGGTGAAGAGGGAGTGCATTCTAAGCATGGGAGATAGCCTGTGCAGTTAAGGAGATGGGCAGTGGAATGCTGATTTTTGTCAACAACAAGGAGGCCAGCTTGGCTCCATCATAGAACACATAAAGGGGGAGAAGTTTAGAGTGAGCCCAGAAGGGTAGACTGGAACCATATTGTAAAAGGCTTTTGGTGGCTGGCTAGGGCAGGTTGGATTTTGTCTTTGAGGTAGTAGGGAGATACTGACACTATCAAGGGAATGACATGGTCAGACCCCTGCTTTTAGAAGATTATTTTGACAGCTGTGTGGAGGATGGGCTGGAGAGGGGAGAGACTGTAATCTAGGAGACCATTTATGAGGTTGTTACGGTGATCCAGATAAGAAGTGATGTGGGCCTGACCTAGAGTAATGACTTGTGACTGATGAGAAGGGAACATATGTGAGAGACCTTATGGCTGTAGAATCAATAGGCAATTGATTTCACTTGGTGGAGTGAACATGGGCGTTGGGAGTGAGGAAGAAGGAAGAGTTAAGATTACTTCAAAGACAAAAATTTGGGTGACCAGGAGGCTATTATCAAGAGAAGCAGGGAGTTTAAAGGACAGATTAGCTCATTTGGGGGGGGAGGTAACAAGTTCTGCCTTCAACATACTGAAATTTGAAATGCCTACAGACTCTCTTAGGTTATCCAACAGACAATTGGTGATGTGGGATCAGAGTTCAGAAGAGAGATTAGGGCTGAGGACATCAATTTAGAAATCTTGCCAAAGGAATTTGCCACTATCTTGGAGGATAATATTTGCAGAGCAATAAATGAACATGTAGGGAACTCTCCATGTGGAAACTTCACCTACTGGTTGAGAATGGTAACGCCATTGTCACATAGCTGTAGAGAACTGCCCTCAACACCATGTCTGGTCATGGTCACAGAGTAAGTATAGGTCAATGTCAGGACCTGAACCTAGGTCTTACTGACTCCCAGGCCAGGCTGCTATCTGCCTTGCCATGCTGCCTCTTTAAAAGAAATACTAAGTGAGAAGTGAGATTTTCAGCAAGAACTCGGAATCCTTAGGTAGAGGGTGATTCCTCCCCTGCATTTACTGAGGCCCTATTTCTTTGTTCCAGCTGCCACGCCCCAGAGTCTCAGGAATGCTGCCCACTGCTTGTCCTGCTGGTCAGACAGATGGCAGGAACGCTCCTTTGATGAGGCGTAATTTCTGGAATGGGGATTTCCTTTTCATTAAAATGGTCTGGCTCGCCTTTATTTGTCCACTAGCCAATTTCTAATAAAGCCTCAGACAAGGTTAGGGTTGATGGATGGCTTGTACACAATCACTTAAGGAGCACAGTCAGGGCTCTGCCACTGAGGAGGCGTGTCTGCCGTGGCTTCCTAAAGTTTCTATAATTCAGCAAGTATAGGTCAGGAGGAACTCTTAAAAACTGGGCTCTTGTTGGGCCCCTGAGAAGAGGAAGATAAAATTTATGAGTAGCTAGCAACAATAGGGAAACATGCACATGCGCACGTGCACACACACACACACACACTGTTTGGGTTGGGATATAGAGGATCGAGCTAAGAACAGCAGGTAGAAGATGCAAATCTGAGCCTAAGGAGAAACTTGCTTATTTTCAATTAGAGCCATCCTAAAATGGATTGGGCAACCTCTGAAAGTGGTGGGTAGGTGTTCCAGCCAAGGCCAGAAGACCTCTTGTTGGACAGATTATAGAAGGGATTCCTTTTTAGGTGGGTTTGACTAGCTGGCTGCTGAGGTCCTTTCCAGCTCTGCAATTTTGTGATTAGAATGATGGAACTAGGAGGGACTTCTGCAATCATTTCTGACCTTAGAGAAACTGAGGCTAAAAGAAAAGTGGGTTTTCTTGCCTCCTACAATTATTTATTAATAAACAAGTTGATTTCTTCACATCATGCTGAATATAAAATGTCCAAAGCAGAAAAGCTTTTAAGTGGGAAAGACCAAGAATGACTAAATGACCAAGACCACATGACTAAATGACCAAAAGACCAAATGACCAAGAATGACTAAATTTATTGAAGGTGTAAATGACAAAGTGCTGGCTTAGTTGTAAGACTTACTTGTTTTATTTCCCAGTCAAAAGAATGGAAGAGTAGAAGGATGATTTATTTTTAACAATAATAATGATATTTGTGGTAGCAAAGGATTGGAAATTGAGGGGATGCCCATCAGTTGAGGAATGGCTGAACAAGTTGTAGTATATGGTTGTGAAAGAATTGTTCAGTCATGTTGGACTCTACATGGCCCCATGAACAAAGTCCATGGCGTTTTCTTGGCAAAGATACTGGAGTGGTTTGCCATTTCCTCCTCCAGTGTGTCTCCATTTTACAGATGAGGAACTGAGGCAAATAGAGGTTAAGTGATTTGCCCAGGGTCATACAGCTAGCAAGTGTTGAGGCTGGATTTGAACTCAGATCTTTCTGACTCCAGGCCTAGTGCCCTACCCACTTCATCACCTTGCTTCCCCCTAGGCATTGTGATGGAGTAATTATTGTGCTATAAAAAATAACAAGCAGGATGCTTTCCGTAAAAACCTAGGAGGACTTACATGATCCACTGTAGAGTGAAGTGAACCGAATCAGAAGAACATCCATTGAACACAGTAACAGCAATATTATACAGTGATCAACCGTGAATGACTTAGCTATTCTCAGTAATATGGTGATCCAAGACAATTCTGAAGGACTTATGAAAAATGCTGTCCACCTCCAGAGATAGAACCGATGGCATCTGAATGCAGATCGAAGCAGACATTTTTACTTTCTTTGGTTGGTTGGTTTTTTCGGTCTGTGTTTTCTTTTGTAACATGGCTAATATGGAAATGTGTTTTGCATGACTACACATGTATAATCCATTTCAAATTGCTTGCCTTCTTAAGGAATGAGGTGGGAAGGGAGAAAGGGAGAAAATTTGGAACTCAAAAGTTTTTCAAAATTTGATTTTTTTTTACATGTAATTGAGAAAAAAATAAAATAAGAGAAATGAAATAAAAATAAGTAGTAATAGCTACCATTTATATAATATGAGGTTTACAAAGCACTTTATGTATGTCCCACTAGAAAGAATAGGTGTATGATTGAGGGAGGGGGAGGCAGGGTAAATAATGGAGAGAAAAAAAACTTGTGAGGGAGAGTGTTTGAACAAAGATTGAATGATTTTTGTCTTCTAGCATCATTTACCTCACTTTGTTGGAAACCTATGAAAGAGAAATTCTGACTAGAATTGTTTTGGGTTTTTAAAAAATGATTAGGTAGAGACCCATTTAAAAAATTTGGAACCACTCTACTGGCAGAGATTTTTTTTTTGAAAGTATGGGAGTTCTGTCTTGAAGAAACAAAAAGCTACTATTGTTTCTTCCCTCAACACCCACCCCCTTCTCTCTGTCTCTGTCTCTCTCATTTTCTCTTGTTGAAGAAAGGGCACTGAGAGGACTTTGTGTCCTTTTTTCCTCCACTCTCCCCTCAAGAATTGTTTTTACTGAATAGAAGGGAAGATAATTTCTGACTCTCCCATAAAAGTCAGTTTTCAAATAAGATCAAACAAGTTTTGATGAATATCCTTCTTTATTATTGAAGAGGTGAGCAGAACATCAAAGATAGTGTTCCTTCACAGGGAAAGTCAGACCATATTGCCTTAAGGTGGCTACGCAGCTAACTTTACCTTTAGAATGTGGTGTATCCCACCAGGCCTAGCTGTCAGTCTTGAGATCTTCATACAGGATTCTGAGACTATCTTACCCCATGATCTCCCACTTTAAATCTTTGGAATCCTGATTTACTTTTATCTCGTTCATTTCCATGCAATTAAGTGATAATTCCCTGGTTGCCATCTCACACCCTCCTCCAGTTCCCCTTAAAAGCTAATAAATTTTGTCAAATGTGAGTGTGTGCGTGCGTGTGTGTGTGTGTGTGTGTGTGTATATATGTATATATATATATACACCTCTCTCTCTCTCCATATATGTATATGTGTATGTATATGTGTGTGTGTGTATGTGTGTGTGTATGTGTGTGTGTATGTGTGTGTGTATGTGTGTGTATGTATGTATATATGTATATACACCCATACACATATAATATTATCTATATATATGTATTATAATAAATGTTACAGCTATGTATGTACAAGATTGTGAGCTCCTTGAGGGCCTCTTTTTATATCCCCAGTGCTTAGCGCAGTACCTGACAGAGCAGGTACTCATACTTAGTGTTTATTGATTAATATATGTAAATATCTATACATAGATATCTGTATTCATATTTGTGTATATATGCATATATGCATGTATACACACATATGTGAATAGAATAAATGTCTGTTGACTGATCTTCTGATCTGCAAATGGGATCTCTGGCTTACAACAAAGTAGCTGGGGCCAGCTGTTACACTGTCAAAGCTTTGCCAAAAAAGCACATAAACATTGAGCAGGTTGTGGGATTTAAATCGGTATTTAAACTCCGAGAGAGAGAGCGAAGCTTTCAGAAGTCATTGCTCTGAGAAGTTGGGCTGGTTTCTGCCTTCTTGGTTTGCCCATCACCACCCAGTTGCTTAGATTACTCTGTCTTTCTGTATCTTGATGTGATTTGGGGCTCTGTTTGCCACACACATGAGATCACATACACATTGTAAGTTAATTTCACTGTAAGAATTCTCCGAGAATCTGAGAAGTGTAGGGAATTCCCTTTATGGAAACTCTCTCCCTTCCCCAACATAGATGTCAACAGATTTTGGAGTCAGTAGATAAATCCTAGGAAGTTGCTTAAGGTACTTGGAAGTCACAGGAACATATATTTATAGTTCCAGGGGATCTTTGAGGTCATCAAGACCAACTTGTTTTACGGATGAGGGAGGGAGGTTGTGACTTGACCATAGCCACGCAGCTAGTTAGAGACAAGATTTGAAGTCAAGTCTTCTTGTTGTCAGCCCTAGGACTCTGTCCACCACCCCAAGGTGCCTGCTACTTTTAAGACAATGGAGTATCAGAATTAGACTTTACAGAACAGATAAATTAGGTGGTAATTCACTTTACAAAAGGAATCACCACTGGTTTTCTTTAACTAATTTGTTTGGTATGGCACCTTTTAAAGTTTATTTTGTTTGACCAAAAATAATTGAATTGCTGTTTCCCAGAAATTAGCCTGGATAGATTGAGGTTCACTTGTATATTTATGCAAAACACTAGACTCTTGATTATCCTGCCCATGCTTCATTAATTTATACTTAGATTCAGAGACTTTTATAGCTAGAAAAATCCTCGAGAGCATCTGTTTAACTGCTTCATACTGTTTCTGTTTTGCTTTCTAATTTTTCTGTCTAGATGCTTTATATGTGTAGATTTTCACCTCCCCAAATAGATGAGAAATTCCTGGATATCAGGGACTCTATGCGTGATTTTTGTGTCCCTGGATAGTCCTTTGTATAGGGCTTTGTACACAATAATCACACAGCAAATAAGTGATGGCATTTGTTCAGGGGGAGGGAAGGATAGAAATAATGGATGATTCAATAGTCATTTAGGTATTGGAATCTTCTGGGATTTTTTTTTATTCCTTTGGAAGTAATGTTTTCCTTTCTCATTATATTTGAATGAAGCTACATTTAAAATTATTTTCCCTATGCGGGGAGGGGGTAATAGCCCAGGAAGTTTCTGGATGGGGAATTAGGAAGTTAGCTTGGAATGAAAAATTGCTAGGAATGACCCACCAGCAAATATTTGCAGATAACCCACTAGCAAATATTTGAGAGCATTGACCACATACCATATGTAATTTACTCATGAGCACATAGGCACTTGTATATGTGCAGCTGTGTATCCTGCTAGTGATGGGAGTTAGCTACTTTTACTTTTCAAAAGAGTTTCATTTCACAGCATTTGGTCCAATTTATCACCACCTCAGCATACATTCTAATTTCCAATTCAGAGCCTTTCAAAGGCAGCTTTTCTGAGTCCAGGCTGCTCTGATATTGCAGATCTCCCAGGGGAGTTTAATTAAATTCCAAATCCTCCTTGGACCACTGTATGTCATTGATAGGTTTAAAGTTCCTCAAACCTTCAGTTTCAAAGCATTTTTTTTTCTTGCAATATACATTCTCACTACTAATTTGAGCTGAGTTTTGGCCCTAAAGATTTTGTGATCGGGTGTACTTGGAAAGGAAAAAAAAAAAAAGGCAGCCTCTGAGGAAAGCCCATTATGCTAAATATCTTCCAGATGGTGATGTGAAACAAGAGATAAGGCTCTGTCACTCCAGCTGTCCCATAAAGGAATTATGTATTAGGTTTTCACCTCTGGGGCAGTTATCTCCCCCTGTGGTGATAGCCTAATACTCACCCCTTAGGTCAGTCTAGTGTTTGTCCTTGGAGACAGGCTTGGTTTGGCAACTCTAGCAAGTCTCTGAGATGAAATTAGCAATCAGTTCACTGTAAGATCTGCCAAGAAATACTCAAAAGCCTTTGTACAGAGAACAAAAGAACACCAGTTGTTGACAGTATATCACTACAGTTGGACATGTGTTATTCTCAAACAGAACCCAAACAATTGCTGGGAAAACTTTCTTTTAAAAATTTACTCACCTACTCCAGAGGTAGTCTTCCATGCCTGCCTGTCTCTCTCTCTCTGCCTCTCTCTCTCTCTGCCTCTCTCTCTCTCTCTGTCTCTCCCCCTCCCTACCCTGTGTCTCTCCCTTTCTCTCTCTTTCCCCTTTTCTCTCTCTTTCCTTCTCTCTCCTCTCTCTGTCTCTATCTCTCTGTCTCTATCTCTCTCTCTCTTTCTTCCCCCTTCTTCTTCTCTCTCTCCCCCTCCTCTCTCTTTCCTCTCTTTTCTTCTTTCTTTGATTTCTTTCCATAAGATCCTAAATGGGGTTTTTAAAAAGTTCAAATCCAAACCTACAACAACCCACCTGAACTCAATTTCTTTGCCATTCCATATTTGAAGTAGGTTATACCAATAAACTGGTAAACCCTTTTCTTCAATCAATCATTTAGAATCCTAGAATGTCAGAAATAGAAGGGACCTTAGATATCTTTTCTAACCCACTCATTTTACAGAGACAGAAACTGAGGCCTGAGAAAGAAAGTGAGTTGCCCAAAGGTATACAACTATCTATCAGCAATATCACAACTCTGCTAAGATACTGGGATTTTCAATTTCAGTCCCCATTTTTTTTAGCTTTTAGGAAGTACCACACTCACTCCTGTGAATGAGTCAGTCAGCCCAAAGAGATGATGCTGCCTTCCAGTAGGGCTTCCTACAGCTGAGCTTTGCATGAGAGCAGTAGATCATTACAAACTTCCTTAGCCTGGAGATGTGAAGACAATCAGAGTTGTACTTTTTTGTCTCTAAATTTTTATATGAATAAGGATATACACATATCAGTAGCCATCCATCTATTTCTATCTGCATATATATACAAACATTTACTCCCATCACTGATACTTTAGTAAATCTATAGGCACCCAGTGGTATGTTCACATTACTGCATCTGCACATACATTCCTATAGATCACCACATAGGGAAGAATTAGCTGTACGGAAAAGGAAAAGGAAGCCTTACTCACCATCCTGAAGGCAATTGATGCTGTACTCTGAGTTTGCAAGATAGGATCGCTAAGACACTATTCCCTTTTTAGGTTTAGGAAATGGCCACCGGCTTAAGGCAGAGTTAGGAAGTCAGCATATTTCTCTGATGTGCCTAAACCTGGCTTTGCCTTGCTTCTTTCTTTCTTTCTTTCTTTCTTTCTTTCCTTCTTTCTTTCTCTTTCTTTCTTTCTTTCTTTTCTTTCTTTCTTTCTTTCTTTCTTTTTTTTAGTCCCTACTGTCTCTTTTCTTTAAATATTTATTGAGAGCCTGCCATGTGATAGTTATGATGTTTTCTGCTGTGAGAGATAGGGAAACAGGAGATATATATACACACATATTTATACATACACATACATACATACAGATAGATAGATATATAGATAGACTTTGCTTTCTAGGAGTGTATGCTTTACCAGGTGAGACAAGACACACAAAGGTAATTAACAATAGAAGACAGTGTATAACTAACAAGTGAGAAGTTCATATACTGTGTCCTGAAGATGGGGCAGTGGTTAGAACATTGGATCTGTAGTTAGGAAGACCTGAGTTCAAATATAGCCTTCGACACTTAATAGCTATATGACCCTGGGCAAGTCACTTAAGATTCACAGGTCTCTGTTTTATCATCTGTAAAGTGAGGCTATTACCTGCCTCCCAGGGTTTTTTGTAAGAGTGAAATGAGATATTTGTAAAGTGCTCTGCAAACCTTAAAGTGCTATGTAAATGCTAACTACTGTTGTTATTGGAAGATTTCCAAAGAGGCAAGACCATTCACAATAAGCTACAGTGGCTGGGGAAGGATTCTCATAGCAGGTTGAGTTAGTCTTTGAAAGGTGAGTAGGGCGATGTGGCTACAAAGGATATAGATTATCCTTGTCTGTCTTGTGCTAGACAAAATTTCTGAGCTTTTCCCTTCCTATCCAGTGCTCTCAAAATCCAAACTTGCTTTTCAGCAAGGATTCAATATTAGTCATTTGTGCCTTAGGGACGATTTAAGCCAATGGTTGATTTCTTTCCAGAGTACAGGCGTTTAAAATTTCTTCTCTCATTAGAGAATGAAAGCATTTCCCACCGTTGAAGAAATTTCAGAAATCAGTGAACAAACTGGGGAGCTGGTGGGCAGGGTGATGGGGAGCTTTTCCCCAAACTTTTGAAACCATATCCAAGTACTTATGTTTTCCTGGGGCTTCCTCTAGTGAAATATGCACATTTTAAAGAGAATACAATGAACAGGAAGCATAAGCATCACTAGTTTGTGGGTCCTAATTAGTTTTGCCTGATTTGGACATTTTAAGTATTAGATTTCTGTGTTCTGGTTGTCCATGCCCACTCTTTCTTTTGTTTTTAAATTTATTTTTAATTTTTAGTTTACAACATTCAGTTCCACCAGTCATGCCAGCTCTTTCTTGATGAACCTCCAGTTCTAGAACTTTCCCTCAGGCTTCTTCTTAGGATTTTCCATTAAGCATTCTTCAGCCCTTAGAGACGGGGTGGGGTGGGGTAGAATCTATAGTGAACTCCCGCGTTAGCCCCACTGACCCTTAAAGTCTTACTTTTAAAAGATTCCATGTCTCTAAAGGGAAAGGCCCTTTGTTTGATGGCTAGAGGATCAATCGAGATAAGCCCTGGCTAATAGCTAACATTTATATAGTCCTTAATGGCAGCTAGGTAGCATTTAATATGTGCCAGGCACCCTGCTAAGCACTTTATAATTATTATTTCATTTGATCCTCACAACACCCCTGGGGGGTAGGTGCTATTATTATCATCCCTGTTTTACAGATAAAGAAACTGAGGCAAACAGGGGTTAAGTGCCATGCCTGGGGTCACATAGCTAGTAAACGTCTGAGGCACCAGCTATATTGGAAGGGGACTTGCCAAGTGATACTGTAGATACCTCCCAACCATGGGTCACCTGGGGCTTAATCTATTCCTGCTAGCCACCTACAGTACCAGTTGACCAGAGCTGGTATATGAGTGACATAATCAGGTCACTGAAGAGAAGTTGGACTGCATTGAAGTCATCCTCATCTCCTCCTTACCGGTTAGAAGCTATTCTGGTCAGGAGCATTTGCCGAGTCTATAGGTGTTTAAAACACCAGCTAAGAACATATGAAGACCACATTGCCCTTACCTTGAAGGATCTTATAGTTTAGGTGGGATAGAAGAATTTCACATATTAAACACCTAGAAAACAAGATCAGTCTAGGCCATTTTTCTCTTGGCAGGGGTCTCCCTGTTTTTTTGGGGGGGTGGGGTTTTTTGTTTTTGTTTGTGTTTTGTTATTTTAATTCGCCTTTTTGAGGTTTGGTTATAGCCCTGGTACGTTTAGTCACTCTGCTTTTCTGTATCTTATTGAACCTGACAATATTAGTGCTAAGGGAAGAGATGGATGGGTGGGAGGTAGCGAGGAGAGAAGGATGGGGGTTTGCTGTTCTTAACTATTGAGTGATTTGTTTGGACCCATTGAGCTAATGCAACTCAGACCAGAGCAGGAAGGGTGTGGCTGGGAAGAATTCCATGGATAACAAGATGGAAGGATATAGAGAGAGCAGTGAGGCCAGGATGCCCTTTGGGAGACTTCAGTGACTCATCCAGGACTCACAACACCTCCTACGGCAGGAAGGCTAGCAAAGGAGAGAACAAGAGGGAAGAATTCAAAGGAACTTGTTATAACTCCATGTGGTAGAGGAGTTTATGGTTGTTACTTGGTGTGGTAGGGCCAATGGATTTACATCCTTTACTTGGCTGGTGTGGACTTCTTTCCCCCCTTAACATCTGAGCCTTCAGGAGCCTCTACAACCTTATCGATACTTTGTCAGGTTGTCTTTAGTGGAGCTGCCTATGGGTTAATCAGTATTTCCTCTGCCTCATGCATTTCCCCCTAGTGTTTGCAGGGCACACATTTCTTGTAACTTGTCTTTCTATCTTGATATTAATGTGGATTTTCTCTCTTGACCTGTCACTGCTTTCTAAGATGGAATCAGGTCTTTTACTTTGATGGAGTGCACCTTTAACCAAAGGAAACACAGCAAAATTGGAATTCTTAGAGCCTTAGCAAGTGGAATTGGACTGTGTTTATTGAGAATGACAGTCGGGGCCAAGGGGGCGAGGGAGATAAGTCCTGTCTGAATCAGTGAGGCTTCAGAATGATACCTTGCTCTTAAAAGCATGGCATTTGATTACTTTTAAGTATGTGCAACAACAGAAACCAGGGTTCTAGCTTTAATCCTTAGAGGTCTACAGTAGGGGCCCATCTCCAGTCATCTGGATCTATATCTCGCCACTGGACTCAGATGAGTCCTGAGGAGAGAATGAGGCTGGTGACTTTGCACAGCCCTGCCTCACTTAAATCTAATGCACTTGCGAGCCAAGGTATCACCTTCCTGATGTCACTGGTCCTCTTCCAGAACAAAGGACACAACAACAACAACATTTGTTGAATAAATAAGTGGAGGCAGCAGTTAAACCAAGGACTTCCTGATTCTGAAGCCAGCTTTCCATGCCTTGTAACACAGCCCCTCCGGGGTCTGATTTATTAATGTTTAACTTAATTCCAAACACATATTTCACATTTTATCATCATAAAAAGGATTTTTATTTAAAGAAACTTGCTTTCCCCCCTCCACTGTCCTTTTTTCAGGGTGTGAACCATGGTTTCCAGTTCTTCCTATGCGTTTCTGGTGTTCTACAAGTCAGCAGACATTTATTAAGCATCTCCTGTGTGCTGGACCTTGTCCTAAGTGCTGTGCCATATTGCAAAGGGCTTGGGATTGGGAACCAGGAGACCTTGGAGATAGGTTTTCACCAACTACCTCTGTGGCCTGAAGGAAAAACATTTAACCTTAGCATCTCAGAGCAGCTGGGAGGGACCTTGAAGATCATATAGTCCAACCTCATTTTGTGGATGAGGAAATTGCTAAAGACGATGTAATTGGTATATTTCTGGGCCTCGGTTTCTCACCTGTAAAATGACAAGATTGTACTCGATTGACCCCTGCAAAATCTATATGTGCTTCTTCTGTGCTGGTCCTTATAGACTAGTCTTACAGTGGGATCTTTAAATCCTAGAAAGCTGACACAGGCTGATTTTTGAAAGAATATAAATAAGTAAAATATTCTTTCAATAAAAATGTTGCCACCCTTAACTATTTGCTGTTTGGAAATGACTAGCAGGTGCAGAAACCTAGGAGGAGGGATTCATTCTTTGCAGGAAAGGCTGTGAAATCTCAATCGCTGGGGCTTTTCAGGTGGTGACCTAGCAGCTGGATTTCAGAGACCTCAACTGCTGAGTCATATCATTTTAGCCCCATGGACCCACTGTAGAGCCTGCAGCTTCTCCTGTTCCTTTTCCTCTCCCTCAGCTCATTTGGACAGCTGGAGAGAGGTTCAGAAAGCAAATTCCTTCCTGGCCCACTCAGCTTCAAACTGTTCACAGTTTTGTCTCTGTACAGACATAGTATTCTTGTTTTTGCTGAATTGGGGAAATTAAAACTGATTTTTGAGTTGCAAAAGAGAACTTGTGCTCTTTTGCCTTTTGAAGGCATGTTTCCGTGTTGCTGGAGCATGTTATTCCTCACTCCTGCCTGCCTCCCCCTCCCCACCTCCTGCTAAACCAAGAACCTTTCCAGAAAACTTCATGTGGGGGAGAAGTCCTTTCTGATTGTTACCAGAACACTTAGCAGTTACCATGTGTGTCCAGTAGAGGGCACTCTTTCATTAAAACATTCTCTTCCCATCACTACTAAGCATCCCCAAAGACGTTATTTCCATCCTCTGTGTTTCGTGGTAACCCTGCCAGAGGAAGGGAGAGCTGTCCTAAGAATGCATCAGTGTACTTAATTTACTGTCTCATGACCTAGCCTTTTCTAGGAGACGCCCTGAGGTATTATCTTCTCTCTCCAAAATTCTTGTAGCTCCTTTTCCTGGACCTTCTTATGCACAGAATCTAAGTTGAGAGGGTTGGCAGAGTCCATGCAGTCTGGTCTTTACCTATATTCAGAACACATCCCCTTTATAGCATCCCAGACAAATGGTCATCTAGCCTTTGGGTGAAAATCTTCAGTAAGAGGGACTCACAACCTCCCCATGGCCTGCCCACGTCTCCTTGGAAAGCTCTGATTTCCCTGTCTCTTGTACTGTAGTTGTTTTTTTTTTTTTTTTGACATTTCTTTTTCTCCACTCCCTTAAATTGTAAGATCCTTGAGAATAAATTGTATTTTATCCTCAGAAATGAGCACAATGCCTCATCTCTTCTAGAAGCCTAATAAATGTTTGTTAAATTGAATTGAATTCATAGTTTTTAGAGTTCTTATTTCACTGTATAGACTATCGAGTTGTCCTTAAATAATACTAATAAATTACAAACTCTTGAATACCTGAACTGCTTAAGTGAAAAAACTGTCAAGTCAAGTTTTGGTTTATTATAACAAGAGAGAAAATTCACTGTAGCAGCAGCATAACACTGGTTCATAGGATCATAGATTTATGACTAGAAGGATCCTTAGAAGTCATCAATTTCATGTGCTCCATTTTAAAAATAAGAAAACTGAGGTACAGAAGAGTTGAGTGACTTGACTAGGTTTGCACAGCTAATAAGTGACTGAGGCAGGATTTGAACTCAGGACTTCCGGACTCCCAAGTCCAGTGCTTTATCTACCATACCATCTAGTTGTGTCTGAAGTTGCATTTTCTACTGCTCAAAAATAAGATTTCCAGGGAATAGCATAACAGTGCTGTTTCTTTAAATAGTCCTTTGTGGGAGGGGGCAGGGGTACAATTTGGTAAAGTTTTACGAATATGGCCACTAAGGAGCAAGGCTTCCATTCAAAATAATTCTTCCCTTGTTTGTATAGGACCTCCAGGGCAATAGCAACCTGTGAGAACATAGTTCCCGCATCTTCTGAGGATTTACATTTGGCTCCCGCCCCAGCCAATGATGCAGAATTACCAGCTTCTCAAAGCCAAAATCTGAAGAAGGACTTAAAAAGGTATTTTGCCAAGTATGTCTGAGAGCAGGCCTCTTAGCAGAACCTCACATAACTGAGGGTGAAAAGAGGCTAAAGTGGAAATTCTGTTTTCCTTTTTACCAAATCAAGGCACATCTCTGTGACCCTGGGCAGCCGGCACTAGGTTCTCTGGATGTGATGTTTATTGTGGCTTCATCTGTTTTGGCTTGGAATGTGTGATAGGCTTTGCTCTCTGAGTCCCATTTTCATAGAGAGTACAAATGAATAGTAGAAAGAAGAATAAAACCCACCATCTATATGCAAATGATTGACCATTTATTACATTGTAATCTTGGAGTCAGATTTCATCTTCCTATTACATACCTGTGGATGCCTTATTTGACATTCAACAAATATTTCTTGAAATTAATGGAATATGCTAACCATGGATCATTCTTTGTATTCTTCAAAGCAGGGTCCCAAAAGGAGCTCCTCTGGGGAACTCTTTATTAACCTAGTTTCAAGTTTAAATTTAAACCAACGTTTGTTGAATGCCCACTATGTAAATAATACCAAGCTAGGTGTGAGTGGTTACAGAGAATTCCCAGTCCTTGTTCCTAAGGAGATTATAATCTAGCTGGGGATAGACGCATGAAAGAGTAAATAACAGTGCAGGTACAAAAATATGAAAGCTGTCACAAGGCGGCATTCAGTAAGTCTCCCATGAGTCAGACAGAAGACGAATGCTCTAGATCGTCAGAAGAGGCCATTGTGGGATGGCCTTTATGGGAGCAATGGGACTTGAGTGAGGTCTTGAAGGATGAGTAAGGTTTATGTTAGTAAAGAGGAGCAGAGGGTGTTTCAGATGAAGGAAAGCAGTGTGAGCAAAAGTCCCGAGGCAGGAACATGGACAAGGTGATGTAGAAAAATTAATAGCCTAGCTTACTTCGTATTTGATTCATCTGGATTATGTATTAATTGAATAGATATTGGCTACCTGTAAGCTATAGTTCATATCATTGGCCAATTCAGTTACCCTGACTTAATGAGCTTTTAGTATATAGCTCGAGTGGAGTGACACATCAGGAGAGGACTGTTCATCTCTTTGCTCAAGGGTCAGACTTGTTTTGTCTAATTTGAGAGGACAGAACAAGAAACAATAAGTTGAAATGACAGAAGCAGTTTCAGGCTCTTATGAGGAACGACTCCTAACAATTAGAGCTCTCCAAAAGTGAAATGGGGTCTTTTGGAAGGCAATGGATTCCCTACCACTTGAACTCTTTGAGCGTAGCTTTGATGATCACTTGTTAGGCACTTCATAGAAGGGATTTCTGCTCAAGCACGGGCTACAACTGGGTGCTCTAAGATCCTGTGCTGATTTTTGTACCCTAGAGTCTAAATTTTGGCAAATCATATAGTGGTATAAGGAAGCTGGTACTCTGTTAGTTTAGGTTCAGCAATGTATCAAAAGGAGATCCTCATAGATCACTCAACAGCCAACAAGACAAAATCTACTTAGCCACAGTGGGAGGATACCCGAAAAGGCTGTTCATTGAGGACACCTTGATTGAGCCTGCTGAGTGAAGCTTCCTTGCCTAGTTTATCCATCTTTTTCTACCAGCCAAGCATCAGAGAGCACTTGGGGTTCTTCCTGTTCCTTTGCACTTAAGCAGTGAGAAAGTGATGTCGATAGTCTGAGCCTTTAGTCCCCTGAGCCAATCAACGATGGTCGCAATACCTTTTAAGGAAAAACTAATGTGTATTGGGTGGGGGGAGGTGGGAAGATGATTTAATAAGTTGCTCCCACCACAAGTGGTAGAACTTGTAAATCTTAGATCACAATAAAATAGGATGTCAGAGTTGGCTAGGAACTCAGAGCTTATCTGGTATAACCTCCTCATTTTATAGATCGGGATACCTGAAACCTTCATTTACTTGCTATTGGCTTAAGACTTCCTAAAGACACTGCAGCTATCCTGAGCGTCCCACCTAATTTACACCCTATGGTGCCAGAAGCCAGGGCTTCCCATGTCCTAAGACTAGTGCACTTCCACTGTTCTGGTTGTGCTTGTGTTAATATTTCTAGATTCTAGCCTGCCACATTGTTTCCATCTGCAGCATCATAGTGGCAACTTTGAGCCATCAGAGACTCTAATCCTTAACATTTTTTTCAAAATGGATCTTTTATTTTTACCTTCTTCTGGTGCTTGTGAAGTTGGCTTTTTTGTTTTCAGTGTGAAGAGGTAACTTCATTTCACTGAAATACGCATTATTCACCAAGGCTGGAAGGAAGGCTATGGACTACACTGACCATTTATGATGTGGATGATTCATTCTTGGTCAGTTCAAGTTTCAAGCCAATGTTTGCCCCTTTGGGGTATAGCAGTTTTCTCTTGACTCATCTGTATAAGGGCTGCTGAAGTCTATTTCTTTCCTTTCCCTCCTTTGGGAGGATAAAGGCACATATCCTGCCTTCCTAAGCTCAGAATGAATCTCTGTACAGAATCAACAGATGTTGTGGTCCCATAGCTATGCAGGGTGACTTCCTGCCACCAATGAGCCCATACATTCTAGTCAATGCAATATCTGCTGCAGAAATCATGACATCATCCTATATTTTGAACTGAAATGTGGGCTTTTCTCCAGGAATTTTCACACTACCACACTATGATTACTGATATTCATTAGGCCACAAGACTTGCTTCACGAAAAACAGATGTGGCACAGAGGGAGGTGGGGGAGTCAGATAGTAAGGAGAAAGAGAGTTCAAGCCACCATGCCTCCGAACCCTCCTGTCTCAAATGTGACTCAAGCCAAATCGTGTCCCAGGAGAAAGATAACTCACCTCCGGGAATGATTAACAGTTGAGGAACTGAGAAGGGACCAAGACATGTTGAGAAATGTAAGATGGCCAGTATATGGCACAGTGCCATTATTCTATTCTTTCTGCTCAGGAGGAAAGAAAGTAAATTAATTATGGCTAGACCCGAGAAATTGGCTTCACCTCTTGTAACAGAGTGAAGTCAGACAAGAACATCTGGTGGAAAGAACTGGAGGAAAAGAAAATCCAAAGCCTTTTATTAGATAGAAAAGTCTGGCCATCTTGCTTTTCTGGCACACTTGGTATTCTCACATGGTTGGGAACAAAAAGAGCCAGTGACCCTTGAGTCAAAGAAACCTAGTAACAAATATTCTTGAGGCTTCTGGGCTGTGAACCCCACTTCTTTTTGCAGGTGAATTGAGTCCAAAATATATTTCTTATACAAAGCTCAGCATTGTAGCTTGAGAAACCCCTTAAACAAGGTAATCTATGTAAAATTCATTGTAAACGTAAAGTCTCACATGAGTGAAAGGTATTATTATTGACAAAGCAAAAGCAGAGAGGGATTGGCTGGGGGAAAATAGTCCTGGAAGAAATAATGATATCAACAATCATTAGAAATGTTGACAAGTGGCTTAATCATGTAAATGTATTTATGGAAACCAATGAGTTTATGCTAAACAACTCGAGAACAGGTCATTTCTACCAGAAACTGCAGAAAAATTATCCTGATGTAGCCTGGACTTAATGAATAATGTAGATTATGTGAGGAAATGGTAGGAACTTTGCAGGATATTGCTGTTGATTGCAAAAATTTTGCAACTGCAAAATATCTAGCAAGACACAAGGTGGTGGCCAGAATCATGCATCAGAAGCACGCTGTCCTTGATAAAGTAGCAAACAACACACCCCCGTACTACAATCCAGTCCTCAAAATATCCTTGAGAATTAAACAAATGAACATCATTGCAGAAGAAATTGTTGTCCACAATCACCCAGACACAATATGCATCGGTAACCACTTGAGAGTGATATTTTTCATCTATGTCACTATGCCAAATATCTGTAATCTCCAAATGACACAGAATTAAAAGCTCTCAAAATGGAGAGATCTGGTGGAAGAAATCAAAGCAATGTGGGATCGGGATAAGGTACTACCCCCATTCTGCCTGTTATTGAAGTCATCCTGAAGATGCTTTCAGAAAGCCTACTACAGATGAGTTTAGATCACAATACCTTTACTTAAGTACCGAAAAAGTTCTTTTGTCCACTAATTCACAGATTAAATATTTAAAAGTAGTAGGACAGCATCTTGTCTCTGCACCACGTGTATCTGAACCCCATTGAGAAAGATAAGATCAACGAGATAATATAATGAAATTCATGTTTCTGTAGCACTTTACATATTTACAAAGTACTTTCTTCACAATAGTCTTGTGAGGTAGGCAGGGCAAATATCATTCCTCATTTTGCAGATAACAAAATGGTCTCAGGAAGGTTTAGTGACCTGTCCCTGATAACAATGCTAGGAGATGCTGGAAACGGCCTTCTGTATATGATTGACTTCTTGTGACCACACTCTTAATGACCATATAAAATGTCTGTATTAGGAAGGCTTGAAATACTTATTCACAGATTATGGAATGGGGAACTAAAGGGTCTAATCCATGTCAGAATGGATTTACATAAATAATGTTTTAATCATTGTCTTAGTCTTATTCCAGCTGTTGTATGGCAGACAACTAATTAATACATTGTACAATATTACCATTTTAATGAGACAGTGAAAATGCTTTCCAAAGCTAGATTCCAGGGTTTCTTGTTGACTTAGAATATAATGATTTTCCTAAGGTTTTTCTAAGCATTGTTATCCAAGTGCCCTTTATTTTGTGGGGGTAAATAACTTGGTGAAGTTATTGGCATCATAGGATTAAAGGATTTAGATAATCTGGTCTAACCTCTTCATTTTATAGATGAGGAAAACTTAAGGCCCAGAGATGCACAGGTTTATTCAGGTAGTTAGCTAAGTTGGGATTTGAATCAGGTCATCTGGTATTGGTCATTTAACCAATAAGCATTTAGGTTTTCTTTTAAACTTAACTTTTGTTCTTTATTATAAAGGATGGCTCTCTGGGAGGAGGTGAGGGAGAAGATATGGTGGGGAATAAAACTAATGTAAAAAGAAGATAGCAATAAAAATGTATTTTGTAAAAGAATGCAAGAATCAGTTATTGACCTTAGTGGGAAAGAATTCGTTTCTTAATGACATATAAAAGCCAATGACATATAAAAATTTCAGACTTCATGATCTAAACACAGAATATTTTTTAAATTTTTCCTTACAGAGCAAAAAAAAAATTATAGGAGCACAAGTTCTGTTTAGAGACACAACACTAATGTCTAAGAAATTATAAAAATATGACAACTTTTTTTAAGAGTGGGGCTGTCTAAAATTAGATGACATCTATGTTGTATCTTTATCAAATATGTTTGCCAAAAGTGCAAGAACATGATTACACAGTTCATTTGCTGAAAACTGCTGTATCAGGTAAGTCGCTGACAAAGTCAGACAGAAGTTTGGTGCAGCTAACACTGATCAAACAAAAAAGATGTTTAATAGTGAAGAACCAAATGAAGTAGGGAAAGACAGGTATTTCGTGTTTCAGCCGAAGTAACTCGAGAAGGAGAAATATGGGAACAAATGATTTTCATTCCAAAGTACATATTCTGAACAAAAATGTCCATGTGATATTCCTCCAGGCCTTTAAGACTCTACTAGGCCACAGCCTTTGCTGCTTTTTCTGCCTTCCTTCACTTTGTTTTTCCCTTTTCCCTGTTGTGCCTTTAGTTTTTCCCTTTGCCTCAGGTGCATCCACACTGGGTACTGTCCATGTTCATCTAAAAGACTCTTTTTGTTTTTTAATCATCCACTTCCATTTTCGATTCACCCTCTTGATCTTTCCCCACAGAGTCTGTTTTCTCTGATTTTTCCAGGCTCTACCACTGTTGCTGTCTTTTACCTCTTGCATTAAAACATCACCATCTATTTTAAGTATACTTTTTAGGCGACCAAGTTCCATCGGTGCATTCTTCTTTCTCTTTTCTGCCCACATCTTCCTTTTCCACTTACTCTGTAAGCTTTTTGCCATTTTTACCTGGAACTCAAGGCCCTCAGAGCCCATGGGGAGAATTACTTCTCTAAGCATTTGTTAAGAGCTTATTATGGACAGCTAGGTGAGAGTGCATAGAGCATTGGACCTAGAATCAGGAAAACCTTACTGACTCTTACTAGCTAGCTGTGTAACCCTGGGCAAGTCATTTAACCCTGTTTGCCTCAGTTCCCCTGTCTGTAAAATGAGCTGGAAAAGGAAATGGCTAACCACTCCAGCATCTTTGCCAAGAAAACTCCAAATGGGCTCATGAATTGTTAGACATGACTGAGCATCAACAACAACAAAGAGCTCATTCTGTGCCAGGCATTGTGCTAAGTCTTGGGCGTAGAAGGAAAAACTCTCTTCTTACCCATAAGCTGCCTTTATTTTCTAAGCGACTTGGAAAGTTCACCTTTCAGGGATGTTTTTTCCCCTTTAGTGAAATGAAGGGCTGGACCGGATTTACTTCAAATTCAACTAAAATTATTTAGTGCATACAATATGCAAGGAACTGATGATACAAAGACAAATGAAATGGTGCCTGCCCTCAAGAAACTGACATTCTGCTGGAAAAAGGGAATACGATATGCATAACTATGAATAATGCAAAGTATTATATAATTATTTCAAGAGCACAGAGCACAGGAAGTGGCTTATTAGGAAGAAGCCCTTGAATGATGCTTAAGAGAAAGCTAGAGATTTGGTGGGGCAGAGGTGAGAAGGAAGACATTGCAGGCATGGGGGAGGGGGCCCACCTTTGCAAAGGCAAAAAAGCGGGAGGATAGAGTGATCTCAATGATGATCACTGAGGTTTCTTCCAGACTGAACGTTCCATGACTCTTCTGGCCATGCAAATATTAATGAAACATTGGACCCGGGTGTTTGATCATCATCCCGCGAGGACTGTTTGTCCAGGGCATATCGTATTAGAAAGGAAAGATCAAAATAATTAAGAGGGAATTAGAATCCCCAAATAAGTGAGAAGATGGTGAGAGAGCATCTGGTTGCCCTCAGTCTCTTCTCCCTTAGAGGCAATGCATCCCAGAGAACGGAAAGGACAGGAGGATGTGATTGCTGAGCTCCATACTTGGCAAAAACCAACAAATCAAAAAGACCGAACTCAATGAAATTAACAAACCTGTGAGGAATAGGAGAAGCGCTGAAGGAGGACTGGAGACAAAAATACCGTCCTCATTTTCCAAAAAGAGTGAAGAGGTGGAGATTTTCCAGCCTCATAGGCAGATGACCTTAACTTCTATTCCTAGCAGAATGCCAGCACTTGTTATTTAAAAAGTGGTTTGTGCACATTTAGAAAAGGAAGTGCTGATCCCTAAGAGCCACAGGCCACATGAGGCCAGGCTAACCTCATTTCCTTTTCTGAAAGGGTGATTAGACGGGTAGAGGACTATAAGGATGCCACAGATATAGTATACCTGGATTTCAGCAAGTTGTCATGCTTATAAAAATTACAAACAACACAAAGCTGGGAGAGATAGCTAACATTAGATGACAGAGCATGGAGCTAGAATTCCTGATAGACTAGAATAATGGGCCAAGTTGAAAAAGCTGAAATCTAATGGGAATAAATGCAATTGAATTTTAAAAATCAACTATTTAAATGGCTAGGGTGGGGATGAGTGGAGCATTATTAGAAACAATTTGTATGAAAAAAAGGTCTCAAAGTTAGTGGAATGAAGGTTCAGTATGAGGCAATAGTTTAACATGGTAATCTAAAAAGCTAGTATGATTGTGGACTGCAATAATTTTGGCAAATTGCCCATCCAGAATAAAAGATGTGCAATCACACACTGAACTCTACTCTGGCCAGATGTCTGGAGTACTTTTGTCTGCTTCTGGCATCCTGTTTCATTGGTATACCCACCATTTGACAAAGTTAGAGCATGTCCGAAAGAAGGCATTATGATTGTGAGCAGACCAGAAGCCAGGCCGTATAATAGTTGAAGGACCTGGGCTGTTCAGCATGGAGAGGAGAAAACTTGGAGGTGGGATCTGAGAGCCATGCTCAACTGTTTGTAGATGAGGACTTGATTTGATCGGCTCATGTGTCCCATGACAGAGGTCAGGACTGGGAGCACTGGATGGAAGGTGCAAAGAGAGATTTTGGCACAATAGAAAATTTCTTATACAGAGCTATCCAGGAGCGTAAGGGACAGCCTCGGGGCAGAACTTCTGTCTAACCAAGTCGGGGTGATGTCTTTAATCAGAGGGTGGTTGACCCTTTGTCACAAATGTTATAAAGAGTGTTCTCAGGTGGTCTCTGAAGTCCCTTCCTCAGGTTCTAAAGTTCTTTCCAACTCTGAGATTCTGTGATTTTTTTGGTGTCTGTGGCAGGGCTCTAATTGGCAATTAGCACATTTATCTTTCCCGGGGGGGTGTTACATTTCATTATAGATTTTTCTTCACAGGTTTCTTTCTTTTTATTTTTTAAGGTCCTTACAATTATCCTGTTGAGTATGTCTGTCACATCAAGAAATCGCTATAACTCTGTGGTTCAAATTTTATTTAACTCATGTTTAAAATGTTTCATGGCAAGGAGAATGTAATGAAATTAGGGGTGCAGATCACAACCCATCCTTGCCTGCTCAACACCTTCAGATTCGTCCTGTCCTACCCTCAATAGAGCTCTTCTTACTGGTCACTTTCTAGGAGCATAGAACTTACAGGCCCCACCCTCTGAGGAGCTGACAGGTGATTAGGGGGCCAGTGAATGGGATATGGATTGGGGAGTATCTAGATTTTCCCAATGGTACCTGTACAGCTGTAGCTGTGGGAACCCCATAGTGGTTAGGTTATATCTGCCTCGGAGTAGGGACTAAAACCAAATTCAGAAGCAGAGGGTTGGGAAGCTTGCAGAGCAGAAGGAGGGTTAAAGTGGGAGTAGTGTTCAGGGGTATCACTAGGGGTAGTGGTATTGGAAACAAGCCTTGTATTTTGCTTTTGGTGTGAGCTATAGTCTTACCCTCTTCTTGTTTGATCATGTACCCTCGGGGTTAAGACATAGCTTGAGAATACCGATTTAGACCAATAGGCCATAGGAAACAAGGTGCCTGCCACCATAGGGTGGGGGTATACCTTAGTTAAAGGATCAGTACCCAAACGTGAAAACAGCCATTTCAATTACAAAAATAAAGTTATAAGAGGACAGCAGATGTCTCAGGGTCCAATATAGGGTGAATGCATAGTTGGGTGAGAGTACTGGGGATACCCATTCCTCTCCATTTTTCCATATTCAAAGGGGAATAGAGGATGCTTATCCTGGATAACTTCTGATTTTCTTCCGAAACAGGTGAATTCCTTTGAACTTACAGGTTCAACTGAAGATATTGAAAAGGGAGGTTGAGGCTTATTAGAGCAAGTCACTTATAAAATGTGTCAGATCCAAAAGTGATAGGGAAAATTAATCCTCAGAGTTAGAGAGGGAACAATACAAAGTTAATTTTAGACGAAACTTCTGCTTATTTGCCTTTGCCGAAGAGCCAAAGGGGACAAGAGTCTGTCCCTAGAATATTCCCCTGAGGGGGTTACTCACCAACAGTGGCTGGTCAGAGGTATCTTTAGCCATCACATCAGTTTCCAGATGGGTGCAATTGATATCATTAAAGCAAGACATGAGCTAGTGACTTGTGCTCTCAGGAGTGTGAAGTTATGAGTAATGTGAATATAAGTGGAACAATCAGGACATTCCCGCCTCTGTTGGAACATTTTTATTCCTTGGTGGCATATTAGTTTACTCTGCTTGTGATTTACCTTTTCTTCCTGGGTGACTGGGAATCATTGGGTCATAGGCCTAAAGCGGGGAAGGGACCTAAGAGGCCTTCTTATCTAATCCTCTCATTTTACAGATGGGGGAACTGAGGCACAGTGAGCTCAATGACTTGCCCAAGATCACATAAGTACTGTCAGAAATGAGGTTTGAACCCAGGCCTTCGGAATCCAGGGCCAGTCTCCTCTGTACCTCACTGCCTCTTGGTCTGATATTCTATCCTAATTTATTAAGTAATTGATTAGAATATATTAGAGAAAAGTAAATTTAAGTAAAAAAGTAAAAAATTAAGTAAAAAAGAGCATCAAACTGTGTACCTCTAGCCCTGACTTTGTAGTTTGGCATCATCAGAACAAACCCCCAGGAAAAGGGATTCCTTCCCGTGTGTCTTTGGTTTGACACAGTCCAGAAAACACAACTTTGTTGTCTTGTTCAGTTTCTATTCATTCATTCTACAAATATTTGTGAGCCTATGCTACATTCAGGGCGCTTCAGCATGGGGAATAGTCACTGCATTTACTTTGACAAAAAATATATTTAAAACAGCAATTTGGAAATCAATGAATTAATATTACTGTAGCCAGGGCCGTGGTTTCTTCCCAGTGTCCTATGGGAGATGTTTTTGGTTTATAGTTTAGAATTTATCTAGTGCTAGCAGTGTGGTGCTGTGAAAAAGAGCGATAATCTGAGGAGTAAATGGGGAACAGGCACTTATTAAACACCTACTGTGTTCCTGGCACTGTGCTTAGGTGTTTTACAAATATTTTATCTCCTTGGATCCTCACGGCAGCCCTGAGAGGTGTTATCATTACCTCATTGTACAGTTGAGGAAACTGAGGCAGACAGAAGTTAAGTAACTTGCCCACTGGGAGGTGGATGCTATTTTAATCCCCATTTGCAAGTCGAAGACACTGAGGCAGACATCAGTGACTTGCCGTGGTCCTACAGCTAGTGAGGTTTTGAAGGCCAGATTGGAACTCAGGTCTTCCTCACTCCAGGACCTGAATTCTACCTGCTCTGCCCAAAGGAATGTAAATTTTGATCACTGAATACTCAAGATATCTTGGGGTTTACAGGCTAGATTTCTTTCTTAAGGACCATGTCTCAAACCCAAATCACTGGTTCTCATTGATTGCCCAACAATGGGTCCCAGCCCAAGACTTAGTCACTATTTGGGCCCTGATGGCTCCGAGTGAATGGAAATTGCAACTGTTTCTGTTTTGGCCAGAAACCCTCAGGGTCTTCCCCTCCCAGATTGATTTTTTTTTTTTTTTTTTTTTTACTAAGTAAAAGAGACCACTTTCTGCCCCACTTCTTACCTAGCTTTAATTACTGGAAGGGCATCGCCTCAGTCAAACTGAGACCTATTAAAGACCTTAGCTTAAAAAGTCCAAGGTCCCCCACCGCATCCTGGGCCATCTCCAGTGATCCCGCTCTGGAACTTGCCGCCAGGCCCAGATGGCTCCAGAGGAGAGAGTGAGGCTGCTGACTTTGCACAGCTCTCCCTCCTTAAATCTAATTCATTTGCAAGTCATGGCATCACCTCCCTGATGGTCCTGGTCCTCTTCAAGAAACAAAGGACAAACAACAAAAAGTGACTAGGTGACTTCTCACTTCTTAGAGGCAGAAGATCTGGGTAAAGTTCTGGCTTCAGCAGTTGCCAGCTTGGAGCTTCAACTTCAGTATCTGGTACAATAGAATAGCTCCCTGGCTGTGGAGTCAGGATCTGGGTTCTGCTCCTACCTCTGACACTACCTACCTATGTGACTTTAGGCAAAACATTTCACCTTCAGATTCCTCATCTCTAAAATAAAGGGGTGGAGCGAGAGAACCTCTAAGGTTCTTTCTACATTGAGATCTATAATACTAATATCCCCATCTGCAAGTGTGTGTGTGTGTGTGTGTGTGTGCGTGCGTGTGTGTGAGTGAGAGAGAGTGTACACATTGCCATCCTCCCAGGGTTGTTGCAAGGAAAGTACTTTGAACATCTAAGGTTGCCATTCAGACATAAACTATTTTTAGTAGGAGGACCCATTATGGACCTAGTACTGAGAGGCCATGGGATCTATTTGAGATAACAATGTGTTTAGAAAAAAAAATCTTTGCAAGATAGAAACTTGGGACCAAGCCACTATTCTTTGTAGTCAGGGCAGACATTCTTGTATCAGTGTTTGGAGGCGAGCCAAGATTGAGTCTCTAACACAAGTGAGAAAAGGGAGGAGGGTGGTGGGATTTTAAGGAAAAAATAGAAAAGTTAAAAGGAAGTATGAGAGAAAAGGATTGTGTGTAGGCTCTAGCTAGGATAGGGTTAAAAATTGTCCCCAGAGTCATGTAAAAGATCCCCCAAATTATCTAACAAGCATCTTTCTGCTGGTTGAGTTAATCCTTGCTCCTCTTGGGAATATTTAACAAAATCTCTTGGATCATTAGCAGCTGGGGGTGTGGTTACAGGCATCAGCATGGAGACAACTAAGACTATTGCACCCCTTCCCCTCCCCCAGCTGAAACGGGACCGACAACAGACTCTGGTCTAAAGGGGTTTTCCCAGAAGAAGCAGCATCTTTGCAGCCGCTGGAGGCAGACTTAGCTGAGGTCACTGTTTCCTTTGGGCAGCTGCTCAGGCGCTGGTGGAAACTTCCTTCCTTGGTGGTATATATAGGTAGGATGTTTTCTGGATATGGAGATTGATCGGGTGTAGAGCATTTGAGTTGGTTGATTGGGGGAAATCTGGGTATCCTGGAAATTGCTAGGAAGTTGTGTAGGGAATCTTGCACCGAATACTGGGGCTACAGGAGGATTGTAGCAATCTTATCATCTCACCCTCTTCCCCTTTTGCAGAAGAGGATGTTGAAGATGAGAGGTAAAGTTCAGCATGATAGAGCCATGGAAAGGGCACTGAATGTCAAGTCACAGGACCCAGGGGCAAATCTCTCTGTTATTTACTGCCTGGGTGATTTTCGGCAACTGTCTTCAGCTTTGGGAACTTTAGCTTTCTCCTCTTCAAAGTGTTGAGGTTGGGGATGGGGAGGCAGTATGGTGCAGTGGTTAGAACACAGACTCTGCTCCTTTACCACCCATGTGATGCAGGGCTCAGCCTTTCTGGGTCTCAGTTTCCTCCTTTGTAAAAGGTGGGGATTGGATTGATGGCCTATAAGGGTCCTTTCAGCTCTAAAGCTGTGATGTCACGATTTGATGATTTTATAAGGTTCTTTCCTACTCTAGATCTGCTTGGGGTCTTGTAGCTAGAATCATGGCATCATGGTGCCACCTTACAGATAATCTAATCTCTTTATTTTACAGTTAAGGAAACCGAGGCAAAATGCATTTTAGGAATCTGTCTGAGGTCATACACCTGCAATGAGCAGAGCCTAATAGGCTTTGAACCTAGATCTCTCCAGTTCTAGGTCAGCCTCACTTCCATTACCCTCTCAACTTTTAATGGCCTCAAATTTCAATTCTGCTTCTGGTATTGCAAACTGTGCTATTACTGCTTCTTCTTTTGTGCACAGCCAATCAGAAGATGAAGCAAATGGGGATCACTTTAGATCCAAGTAATCTTCCTGTTACTATAATTGTGGCACGCCTATCCTCAAGAATTTTCAGTAGCTCCCCATTGCTAAATATAATATGGATTCCTGTTATATTCAAGGCTCTTTACGGTCTGCCTCCAATCGGCCTATTTAGCCATACTAAAAGTTTCTCTATGTTCCAGTCAAACCATCCTCTCTTATGCTGTGATCTCATTTACCCATGCCTTTGCTCAAATCTCCTCCCTGCCTAGATAAGATTCCTTTCTACTGCTTCCATCTCTGCCTGTTAAAGTTTTTTTCTTCCTTCAAGGCCCATCTTAGTTTCAACTTTCTCCTTGGACCCTTCCTTGACCTCCCCCTTCTCTGTAGGGGAAAGAGATCCATCGGTCTTTTCTTTCAAATCACTTTGCCTAGATTTCTCCTCAGCACTTATGTTAGCCCACCTCGGAGCTGTTATTTGGGTATTTGTCCTTCTCCACATCAAAACTGAGAGCAGGGCCTGTACTGTGCCTCTTTTCCCAACACCCAGCACAGTGCCTGGCATCTAGTAAGCAGTTCATAAATATTTGTGGAATTGAATTAATGCTGAACCCCAAGAAAAGTAGAGCTGTTGGGACAGAAAACACTTTGTAAATCTGAAAGCCCTCAGGCTTGTTACTATTCCTCCTTATTCCGGTGTTCTTGATCTTTCTACAGTCACCCCACCCATGCCTATTATTTAGCTCTCCTGGGGTCGTTTTAAATTGCTTTCAGCTGAGCAGAGAAAAAATCCTCAACTCCTTTTAAAGCTTTCAGGACTCCTCCATCCCACTTCCCCTTACCCCACCCTAGCTCATGGCCATGACCACACTGCAGATATCCTCAACATGAACTCAAATCAGGGCTGGCATTCATAGGGTGGAGACTAAGTCTTTGTCCAGAAGGAAGTAATAGCCTCTTAATATTTTGCTAGAGTTCATTGTCAACAAAGTGAGAATTGGCCCTTTATTTCCTCTTATAACAATCAGTGAAAGGACTGTTGACCATCAGGTCAGATTTTTATATAATATCTGCAGAGATTCAGGAGTGGGGAACCTGCAGCCTGGAGGCCACATGTGGCCCTCTAGGTCCTCAAATGTGGTCCACCTCTGGTTAGCTCATAGAGTGGGGATGAGTGGGTTGAGAGCAGTGAGAGATGAGACAGAGAGAATCATAAAATATAGGGGGTTGATTTTAGCTTATTTTCTACAAGAATCATTTAATGTTGTTTTGTTATTGAAAGAAATCACTTCACTACAAATTCAAAGTTCTCTGCTACAGGAATATTGGGAAAACTAGTAGTATTTGAATTTTGTACCTATAAATGTAATGTATGGCACTTTCTGTTGCCATTTTTTTAAATGTAAAACTATGGAGATTTTAGGATTTGAAATTATTGTTAGGAAAATTTCTTTTTGGAAGTTGGCAGTAGATGCTTTGAATTGATAAATATGAATGTGGTAGAGATTTAACATGGAGATAACACCTATACGTGTAATTATATTCTGCAAACATATACAGAATTATGAAGGTATAGCCCTGCATTTCCCAGACAAAGCTATGTATTTTGCTGAAACCCCATAGGTGGCAAATGCCCTTTTTTGTTATTGTTACATGTGTGCCCCAACATGTAACAGTGAATAGTACTTTGGCCCTAAACGTCTCAAGTTGAGGTATGTTAAATTTTACCCCTCCTCTGGGGTCCTTGGTACCCTTATAGGGATTAGAGGTGTTAAATCTCTGCCATTGACTCAAGCCCCCACTGATTTGGTTCCCTCAATATTAGAGATCCCCAGTTCCCTTTAACCACTGAAGAGTAATATTAATTTTACAAAGACTTATTTAGTTAAAAGGTATTAGGAAGAAAAACCATACAAACATTCCCCATACCCACTTAAAGAGGGAAAATGAATTGTTTTCATTTCAAAAGGATATTCAACTGACAATTTTCATCCAAGCCATCTAAAAGGATCTTAAGACCAGGCTTTTGACTATGAATCCTCTGCATGAGTGAAGAGACCTTGAATTGGAGAGCCCTGAAATACCTAGACACAATGAGGAAATGGAGTAAAATGCTCTTCCGAGAAGGTGCCCAAGGGGAGGGAAGGCTCATCCAGATGTTCATGGTTGTGAATTTTCAAAGAAGACAAAGGAAATCTGTTACAGCAAGTTGTCTTTTTTTCCTCTTAGGAATAGTAGTGTTTTAATGAGGCTTAGGTTTGACCTGGACCTTAAGCCAGAATCTCTCAGAAAGAAAGAAGAGGAGGGAGAAAGAAAGGAAGGAGAAAGGAAAGAAGAAAGAAAGAAAAAGAAGGAAAGAGAGAGAAAGAAGAGGAAGAAGGAAAGAGGAAGAAGAAGGGAAAGAAGGAAAGAAAGAGAAAGGAAGGAAGAAAGAACTGTCATGAGAAATGAGGTTAAGAGCAGTGACTTAAGCTCCAATTTCTCCACTCTCCTCAGTTTGGGGTCTCATTACAACCAAGTTTCTAATGTTACAGAGCTTGCTGGAAACAACATGAAAGTGATTCATGCATCGGCATGATAGTGGCCATAGATCCTCTTTATCTCCATGACTCTAATGGAGAGATAACTGATCGGGAGAGATAGCAGTAAGTGGGAAGAACTGAGTTCTAATCCCTTCTCTGCTGAGTGACTGTGTAAGTGCTCAGAGAGTCAGGGATTTTTTCTTTCTTTCTTCATATTTTGTGTTCTTAGTGCCTGGCACAAAATAGCTGCTTAATAAATGCCTGTTGATTGGTTGATTGAAATCATTTAGCCTCTCTGGGACTCAGTTTCCTTTTCTATAAAATGAGATGATCTCTAAGGTCTGTTCCAGCTTAAAAATGTTATGCTTTTGATGATGCTTTTAGGTCATTTAAAGACCATATGAGGTATTGTGTTTTATCTACGAGGGACAAACAGAAACAAAATCTTGTTCCACCCTGATAAAATAAAATTCAAAATTTCAGTGTGGGTCTGTACTTTTTTCCCTTGGTCCTTTGATTTTGCAAGGCATGTGAGCTAAAAGGTGGGGTTTAGAATCAAAGTATTTAACAATTTTTTTTGTGTATACGTTGAACTAGATGTCTGCTAATGTCCCTTCCTACTTTCAAATTCCATAAATCTATGAAATGTAGGGATTTCCTTCTCCCATATTCCATGTCTGATAGTTAAAGACCCATTTTTCTTAAAGGCCCACCCCAGATTCCATCTCTTCCATGAAGCTTTCCCATTCACTCCTTCCTCCCACACCCAGGTAAAATTGCTCAGCCTCTCTTGATCTGGGTCTCTTCTTTGCATTTATTTCACTTTCCCTTGCATCTGAGGTTACCTGATTCAACTCTTTCCTTGTATGGATGAGAATGAAGTCCAGAAAGGTCAAAATGTCTGCCCAAAGTCATGCAGGCAGTAGATAGAAGAGCTGGAATTCAACTCCAGATTCTCTGATTTCGGATCTATGTCTTTTCCAGCTATACCAACCTGACCCCATCCCTGGCACATAGAATATACTAGACTGATAAAAAAAATGCACGACTGATGAGTAAGGTTGTTATCAATCAATGTACTGCCCATTACTTTAATACCAAGTATTAGAACCCATTCAAATGTTTGTGTAAGACTTGTAACTCTTCATCTCTTTCTAGATTACCAGGTTAGACAGAAAGGAAGGAGCCATGTAAATACACAATTGCGTTTGCTTAATACCAAATGCTCCATAATAAATAGAAAAAAAACTATCATAAACACTTGTTAATTTTTAAAATGAGCACATCTGTAACACATTGTTTTTCTATCAGCTGAATGATATAATTCCATCATTTAGCAACTGGGAAAACCTGTTGTTGTGGATGGATCATTTCCACAAATAAATTCTTCTGAATCTTGGCTTTTAAGGAAAAATGTAACAATAATAATAATTGCCATTTATATAGTGCTTTATGGTTTATTTATGTATTTATAGCTATTATATATTTATAGCTATAAATAGCTATTTATATGGTGCTTTAAGGTTAGCAAAGTATCTTATAGATGTTATCTCATTTGAGCCTGAATGTGTTTTTAGAATACCATGTGTCACTTAGTGCTGCGTTAGTGACTACAAAGAGTCACAGTTGCCCTTCCACATTTGTTATGAAATATGGAGATATTTTACTGTTAACATTCAGTCTACTCACTTATATTAAGCTACAAATAGAGGCATTGATGCTATTTCAAACCCCAGGAATTCCGGGCCAGTCTGATTTGGAACCTGGGAGTTGGGATTTTTTAGAGGTCCAAGATGCTTGCATTCATTCCATGATTCAAAAATAGGACAGCACAACTTCGGATTTTGAATAGTTCACCCACAAACATGTGGAAAGTCATTCGCAACCTGAACAACTGAAGACTCCCATGACCTAGATGGTCGGTCTCTCCGAAACCAGATGGAAAGTATCCAGAAATGTGATGACAGCTTATTAAAAAATAAGCAAGATTGAGAAGATGCCTAGAGGACAGTAAGGTTTACAATTTTTTTTAACGTTTTCTTCTTTGAAAGAATATGGGTTCTAGAAAATTTTTCTGGCCTACCAATAGCATCAAATCAGACGTGTTATTTAATGAAGAATTTCTCAGGTTTAATGCTTGTTTCTCAGCTACTTTGGCGATTAAGAGAGTACATCTTCTTGGAGAGAGCTAGATGCCTAGTGTTGAACTTGGAACCTGAGTTCAAATCCTAATTCAGACAACTACTATATGATGTATAACCCTGTTTACCCATGACCTTCTTCAGGCTTGTTTTCCCATCTGTAAAATGAGGATATTAATAGCATATTTTTGTGTGTGTGTCTCACTGGGTTGTTGTAAGGCTCATATGAGATATTATATATAAAGTGCTTCTTCTATATTTAAGTGTTACATGATATTAGTTATTATTGCCAGTTACCAATGCCTTTCTTGAGAAGACCTTTCTCTCTGACACAAATAGCCTTTCATTTCAAAAACTTTTAAGTTGTGGATTTCCTCAGTGAACTTTCTATCACATTAGTTAAGTATCATGTTAAAAGCCTTGCAAATGATAGTTTTTGGGTTGTTGTTGGGTTTTTTTTTAACAACCTTGAGGCAGTAGGGTAGAGTATAAAGAACATGGCTCTTGAAATGTGAAAGCCCTGATCCTGAGTGTTGGCTGAGACACTGCCCAGCTGTGTGACATCCTTTAAGCAAGTCACTTGCTCTACCAAGATTTCACTTAGATGTTGGTCTTTTACAGGGGTGAACGTTTACCACAAGCATCATAGCAAGGTCTTGAGTGTTTCCAGTCTTAGTAGATGTGGTATTTGGGTTCCTGATGGTCTTTTTCTCTGCCCATTCCAATATAAGTATAGTCTTTACATTGCTTTGGTATTTCAGGGCTAAAGTTATAAAATGTCTGACTTCTTTTTTGATTTTTTAGGTGTCAGAATTGCAAAAAGTCCTTTTGTATTCTTTCTCTTGGTATAAAACAGAGCTCTATCACTTTGCTGGCCTCCTTTGGGGAATATTTCACGGAGTTGTTTATTTCTTGCTCCATTTGAGGGGCTAATAATAGCATTGTCAACATTCATTGTTTCATTAATCAAGGGAATGAGATGTGGTTTTGTTTTCCTTGAGAATGATGCCACTGAGAGTTTTTCTCATTAGAAAGGTACGATGTTTGAATTTGGTGAAGGTTGGGGCAAAAGTAGAGTAAGAAGAACTTCCCGAAGCTGGGCAACAATTCAGTCAACATCTATTAAATGCCAGCTGTTTGCAAAGCACTTCAGAAAACAGAAGGCCAAAAAAAAAAAAAAAAGAGTTAACATAGGAAAAGGCAGGGCAAGAGAGGTTGCTTGAATTTTCCCTAGTGGCATCAAAAAACCCAACCACAGTTTCAAGGGCCTGGCACATGAGATTTGGGTAGAAATGTGGCTTTAAAAAACCCCCAAATGTGGGCCACCCAGAACTTATGGAGTAATCCATAAGCAAAGAGATCAGGAGTACAGTGGACAAAGGACATCAATAGTACCTGGAATGAAAACAAAATAATTCTTTTGTTATCCTTGAATTTTATTAAGATTGAGAGGTTCCCAAGAGCCTGTGTAAAGCAGCTAGGTGCAAAGTAGATAGAATGCCAGGCTTGAAGTCAGGAAAGCTTGTTTTCCCGAGTTCAAATCTGGTCTCAGGCATTTTCTAGCAGTATGACCCCGGGCAAATCATTTAACCCTGTTTGCTTCAGTCTCCTCAACTGTAAAGTGATCTGGAGAAGGAAATGGCAAACCATGCCAGTATCTTTGCCAAGAAAACCCCAAATGGGATCCTAAATATTCAGAATGACTAAAACAACCAAACAGCAACAACATAGAGGCTGTGTCTAGATCATCTTTACCCAGTCAATTTACAAATATTCATTGACCATTGACTCTCAGCAAAGACCTGTGCTATATAGGTGGTAGTGATGAAAACAGAAGCATGATCCTTGACTTTATAGCACTTACAGATTAATAAGGAAGACAGGGCAAACACATCCAAAAAAGGAAGCAGTATGGTATAGTGGAAGGTACATTGAAATTGGAGTCAGAAGATCTGGGTTTGAAACCCGGCTTTGCCATTTACTACCTGTATGACCTTGAGTAAGTGACTTTTAACTTCTCTGGACCTTAATTTATTTGTCTGTTAAATGAGGAGGTTAGCCCAAGATCCGTAATAGTTCTAAACTAAGTTCTATGATAAGTAACAACATGGGATACTTGAAGAGATCAGGGGCTAAAGAGAGATTCCTGTGTTCTGGGGCATCGTGGAAGAGGCCAGGCTTGAGCCAGGTCTTTAAGAATGGATTGGCAAAAAGGGGATGGAAAAAGGTATTTTGTGTGAGAGGTTATAGTTAACGCACACTCAGTGTATGGGGTGCATGGAGAATAATGCTGCGTTATATTTACATACAACTTTATTGCTTTCACATACTTTATCGTCATTTGATTTTTACAACAAGCCAGTGTAGTAGATAGCACAAGTATTATTTTCCTTGTTTGATTTTATTTTGTTTTGGAGTCTGTGAATATTTAATAACAAGAGAGATTTAGATTCTCCAAATATAAGGCTGGAGAAAGTATTACACTCATTTTAAAGATGAGCCACATGAAATGCAGAGAGGTTAAGCAGCTTGTCCAACTGCTCAATGGGAACTCGATGGGATTTATAGGCCCAGTCATGCAATTTATCACCCATGCCCCTTCTTTGTTTCTGTTTTCTCATTGTCTCATATGGGTAACTCTTATAGCTAGGAAGAATTGGAGCTTGGTGTGACCCTAGTCTTAGGACTCCAAGACCAGTACTTTTTCAGTTATACCCCAGAATGTGCTGAGGACCCAAAAGAGGAACAATGTGCTATGAAAATCCATAGGCAGCCAAAATCATTATTATCTGGAGGCATTGCAGGGGATTTTATGTGGGGGGTATTTAAACCGGACTTCGAAGGATGGGTAAGATTTTTAACAGGAGGAGAGAGATGGTGTGGGAGGGCCTTCCAGGCATAAGAGAAATGCTAGTTGTTATAATAATGATAAGAGTTATTATTATTGTAGCATTTAATAAGTGTTCTCTTCCCCCCAAAAACCCTTCTTATATCTATTTTGTATATATTGCTTTTATAGTTATATAGATTCATGTTGTCTTTCCTCAACTGAATGTGAACTCCTTGATAGTAGGGTCGGTTTGCTTTTTGCTATGAACATAAATTTATTATACAAAAGAAAAGCAAACTTTATATAATGGTGATTCAGTTTTGTGTACAATTCGTTCTGTTCTATACTATAGATGGAAATGCTCCTCCGATGTTTGTTATTAAGTTAAATTAAAAACTTTAGAGTAATAAAAAAGAAAAAAATAAGGAATATAATAAAAACCTTGATCTTGAATACTCGATCTTGAAGGGTGGGAGGCATCCATCTTGTTTTTCCCACTCTTACATTGGTAATAGTTGTGATACATCAGTTGGCAGCAGTCAGTGGGCCAACAAAACATAATGCTAACTCCATGGGTCACATTCTCTTTCTTCATGTAACATTCTTACTAGTTTCCAAATGGATTTCTCTGTGGTGTGACCTACTTTCTTTGAGGCCTGTGGATCTGTGCTAATTAGCACTTAGGCGGTACTCCATGAGCGGTATTTGGATGCTTTTGCTGCTATGGTAACCAAGGAGCTTCCTGAAACTCCAGTTTGTGAGAGTAGAGCTTAACATGTATTTTTATTGTTATGATAGAGATTATTTTCTATTATTTGCCTTCCCTGGCCACCTCAGTGCACTTGGGTTGTTCCCTTCGCTGAAGTAGATGGCATTTATAGTCTGAATCATACAATTTATCACATGCACCTTTTTTGTTTCTTTTTTCTCCTTGTCTCACGTGGGTAAGCTCTGTTCACCCTCCCCCCAAAAAAGATTGTCAGCTGCTTCAGAACAGAGATTGTTTCTTATACTGGTATTTTTGTTTTCCCCATGATGTCAAGCACATAGCAGACTCTGAATACTCACAGGATTTGTAACTGGAAGAGACTTTAGAGATCAGCTGGTATAACTCCCTCACATTTTATAGTCTCCTTTACAATAAATCTGACCAGTGGTTACCCACTTTGGCTTAAAGATTCTATCACACTGATATAGTCTGGAGAGAGAGGTGAAATGGTTTACCTGAGGAAGTCCCACAGGTAATATTTCAAAGAATCCTATGACTTAGCACTGGAAGAGAGCTTGGAGATCATCTGGCCCAACTCTCTCATTTTGCAGAAGACCCTGCAGGTAGTTAAATGTTAGGATCAGGATTTGAAGCCAGAGTCTCTGATCTAAATCCAGTGTTTTGAATGCATGGTCTGGAATGGAAAGACAGGCTGTTTGATTTCTCAGGATTTTCTAATGTTGAAGATGTTAGCAGGCTGTCCAGTTTGGCTGCTTGGTAACCTTTTTAATTTGCTTTTGAGTTTTTGGATGTTTGTCCAATAGCTGAAATTGAAGGATAAATGAGATGCTGCCATTATCTGGATTCTAGAGAAAAGGACTATTTTATTGTGGTCCATTTTTCCATCTTACATTTGGGGAAAAAAAAAGAGATACATGCCTATATATGTCCCTTTCCTTTTCAGCTTCCTTTTGTGTGTTGTCTTCCCCCAAACTCCTTGTGGGCAGGGACTCTTTGTTTTGTAACCTCAGTGCTTAGTACAGTGCCTGGAACATTGTAAGTGATTAATAAATGTTTACTGACTAGCACACACATTATACACACATACATACACACACGCATGTGTATATATACACACATATAAACTATGTATTTACATACCATGTTATATATGTGTGTTTTATATATATGTATATATATAGGCACATAAATATATATATTTTGTGTGTTACATGCTTGGTAGATGCTTAATAAATGTTCACTGAATTCAATTGAATATATATGCACACACACATACACATATATATGTACATATATGTACATACACACATACACACCCCAATAGATATAGAGACATGTATATGTATATATGAGTATATGTGTGTGTATGTATGTATATACTTTCATTTGCCTGTGAGGGAACAACATACTGAACATAAAAACCACATTAGATGCCCTGGTAGATTTGTAAATTGTATAAAATAGTGTATTATAGCTACCTATATTTGTATCATCTTGTTATAAGACTGTAAGCTATTTGAGGGCAGAGACCATGTCTTGTATAAACTTTGCATCTCTCTGGTCATTATCATAATGCTCTGCATACATTGGTTGGATATAAATAACTCAATGAATGAAATGTTGGTTGTATGTTTTAACTGTTTTTCATGCATTTGGGATAGGTCAAATAAAATGAAAATGCATTGGCCATTACATTGTGTTAAGGCACTGGGAAAGAGGTATTGGAAACTGAGAACATGGTTGCTTTCTTCAAGAAACTTACAATCTTGAAAGGTCTTGACAACATTTTTTTCTCAGCTTGACATGGTAAAACTATTTAGCTTAGACCAAAGGCTAGCTGAATTGAAGAGACCTGGAAGCCTCTTGTAATATGAAAATGAACTCCTGGAGTACTTAGGATGATAGTCACATGAGCACTGAGTGGGAGCTCTGTAGGACGGTGAACTGAGCTGGTGTTGAGTGACAGCTTCCTCTAGAGTGGATTCTCCATTGAGATCCCCATCATCCAAGCCCTCTGACAGTTACTGCTGGCTCCCTGGGAGACTGACATATTCATTAGCTATTATTTTAACATTAATGGGAAGTAAATCCTCTCAATGCTTCTTGGAAATTCCATGTTGTTCTCTCTCAGGAAATAATTTGGATTGGCTGGTTTTCTGTTTGACACTGCTGTTAAATATTTGCATACAAAAGTCAGCTTTTTATTAAGCTTTAAAAACTCTCATCCCAAGTGGTGCTTATCAAATGCTCTGATCCAGATTTCCATATCTGTACAATTAGTACCACCTTAAGGTGATAGGGTGCAAGTGGGGATATGGAATGTGGAGTGTGCAAGTGAAACATTTTGGAGAACACATTTTTCATAGTTGTTTGCTTTCATTCTTTTTTAGAGTTACTTCTCAATGGCTTAAGAAATAAGGGATCTAATGGTTTTTTTGGGTTATGGTTATACAGGCTACAGGGGTAGTCCCTGATTTCCAAAAAGGCTATGTTCTGAGACTTTGTTTAGAGTGCATTTTCCCCATAAAAACCACAGCTTGAATAATGATTAAGTTTCCAGGTTAGCTCATTAAACTCACAATTTAACTGAGTTAATACTGGTCACATTAGACTAAATCTCTAAGAGCCCAGAGAGCCTTAAGTTCACTTGAGCTTTATGCCTGGATAATAGGACCGTCAACTTTAGAGATTATCTGGTCCAACATCCTCCTTTTGCAAATGAGGAACATGAGGCCACATGAAGCTACATGATTCTCCTTTGGCCATCTAGCTAGTAGTAAGTAGCAGATAAGGGACCAGAGCTCAATCTTCTGATTATGTTTGAAGCCAAGGTACTGCATAGTGCCTCTCTGAATACTAAACCATGAACCCCCAGAACCAAAATCCCCTTCAGTCAGAGTAAGGTGAAAAATGTGCTGGATTTGCAGTCAGATGGCCTGGATTTGAATCCTGGCTCTGGTCCTTACCACCCAGGTGACCTTGGGTAAGTCTCTTCACATCTCTTGTTTCCCCATCTCTAAAATGAAGGGATCAGAAGGCCTTCAAGGTCCCAGTTGGCTCTGTTCATGATCCTATGATTCTGAGTATTTTCCAAGGTGTATATATGAGTCTAATGGTAGTTGGTAGACAGAAGGGGGAGAGGTAGCTATGAAAGGTGATGAGAAAGGCCATTTATAATCTATGAGAAAAGCAGGCTGAGGGCAAAAGAGCCCAGTGCCAGGAGATAGGGTTAGTAGATGCTGTAGGTACTGGGGTTGTTTTTAAGTAGAGTGGTCTTCCATTGCGAATTGCCTATACTTAAAATCAGAGGCCAAGAAGCTGTTTGATTAAGCAGATCCTCTGTTTCTCAAGATTCTTCTACAGCCCTTAGTTTCTGTATCTCATCATTGCACTTAGTACAGTTTAGGTTTTCAGTGACTGTGTTGCTCTTTAGTTTGTGTGAATACTAGGAATGTATTTTTGCCTTGTAGAGAAATCAAGGTTTTGGCCAAATATGGTAAGAGTAGCACATGGAGAATCAGAGCTTTCCCTTCTCCCTTGCTGGCCTGGTGAAAGCCCCTAAGACTGCCCTAAATGGGCGCACTTCTGGATTGGGGTGAATTGCTGTTTATATTCAGAGCCGGCAATCCATCACAGGTTCAACCATTCTATGTCTGAGAGTCAGAATCTTTCCAGAGTTTATGTATAACCTGAAAGAGAGAGAGAGAGAGAAAAAAAAGCAAGCTTCCTGATGAGAGAGAAAATGGTTAACTGAGATGTCAAGCATATGGCCCCAGGATGCTCACACACTGGCTTGTTTACCTTGGCTACCCCTACCATTCTCTCTACTTTCCTTCATGGGAGAGTCCATTGCTTTTTTTCCAAGAGGGATGAGCTACACAATGGGCCGGGCTCAGATCTCATAATCTGTGTGGGAGACCTTCCCCATGTCAACATTGGAAGATGGTCATTGTGCTCCTCCAATAATAGGAACTGGGCACACAGGATCTATTACCCGGTTCATTTGCATTTCAAATGCCTGGAGCTAGCAACACAATGCAATGGTCCTGCCTGCGGGTCCCCCAGGGCGGCACAGCACAGTAGCTGACAATGTATGCTTAAAGGGAGGGTCTTCATTTCTCTCTCTCTCCTCTCTTCCACTCCCGCTCTCTCTCATAGCCAGTAGCTGAGCCTTGCAAAGGTGCTGGTTGTTCAGCTGGCTTGAACGTGGCTGATTAGGGACTGATGACATCATCGATTCTTACACAGTAGCTGGGGATCATTCTCCCCGCTCCCGACCACCTCCCCCTCTTTTCAAATCAGAACAGAATCTTCGCTTGGACCACACGCAGACATACCATCCTGGCTCCGGTTCAGAGAAGGGAGGCTGCCGCTCAAGTGTCTCCGCTGCTGCTGCTGCTGTGGCTGCTGCCGCTACTGATGCAAGCAGCTGTTTCCCTCTGCAGTGCAGTATCCATCCCAGGCCAGGCCAGGCAGAGCTCTCGGGGCTGCTTGCTGGAGGAATTTAGCAAGGAAGCTGGCTCTGCTCCCCACAGCTAGCCTCGACTCCAGGGCAAGCCGAGGATGGGAGGGTCTCAGTCTCTCCAGCAGGCCCCAACGAGCAGCCTGAACCGGGAACCCTCAGAAGCAATGTGAGTGCTCTGTCTCCTGCTCCATTTCCTCACTCTCTCTTTCTCTAGCTATCGGTGGCTCTCTCACGCTCTCTTTCTCCCTCTTCCTCTTTGTATACCTTCCTCTCCTCTCGCTCTGTCTCTCCCTCTTAGGCATCCTGTCAGTTCCGTTGCCATGCTGCTTGCCTTCATGCTGGGTCTTTGTTAATGTCGCTTTAATTCCGGAGGAGCAGATATGGGATTGCAGTGAGCAGTGGGGGAAGATTAGCAAGCACCTCCCCCTCTGCTTTGTAGCCCTAATTCTGATACTAGAACTTGGATACCACTTTACCCAAAGGCTCTTCTTCTAATGGTCTCTTTCATTCACCTGCCTCAAGTATGTGGCCTGGGGAGAAGAAATCACTTGAGAGTTTCTATTGAGATTGCAGAGCATAAGGCATCATTTCTGCACTGTGTTTGGGCTCCTCATCAAACAGACATGTTTCAGCTCAGCTCATCAGGCTTGGTAGTCACATCTGGCTTGGGATTATTTCTTGCAAGGAAGCATCATAACTGGGCATCAGTAGTGATCTTTTCCTGCAGAGGACAATCGTAAATGATCAATCCACTCAGAGAGAAATGACTGTTATTAATGGTCACCCATGTGACTTTGTCAATTGCATGAAAGGATCCACAGCAGGAACCCAGTTTGGGTTAGTTTAAACACCCCTTCACACCTATACATAAAGGCAACCCTGAAAACACAGCCGTTTGCTAAGCATAAGCCAAACTGTAATAGCCTTGTCATTTATGGTATAAGGCCTTAGCTTTGCACTGAGCCAGGAATTTGATATTTTCCTCTCAACCACAGAGCAGAGCAGCCGTGATGCTCAATGGGTGTTTGTGAGAATTGCCGTTCCTATTACTGCCAAGCCCCTAATGTATATGGGCATGTTTGGAAGATGGGACTTATTAAATAGAGATGTCTGAGGAGCTCATGTTTCAGGGAGTCAGGCTGGCATTCGCAGTGAGCCTCCATGTCCTAATCTTACCCGCTTCCCCTTTCAATGCAACCTAAGATAAATGTATTTCTGGGAAGAGTATTTTAAGGCGTGGGGGGAAGTGGTAGATTGGTGAAAAAGCTCTTTATTTGCAGGTTAAAAACCTTAAAAAGACAAAAGCTTGATGTACTGTAGCAGGGAATATTGCCCAAATGGGTCTTTTCCAATGGTTCCCTGAGATGAAAGCATCTCAGAAGAAACACTCAGTGAAATGATGCAATGCTTAGCTATGTCTATGGGTTGAAACCACATTATTTCTTAGGTTTGTGGCTTCATTTTCAGTAGTAATCAAAGCTTGGTGGTTGATTTGCATGGTACTATTTTATCTTCCTCTGTATGGATTTAGAATTCACCCTCTTAAAAAAAAGGAACAACATATTTTCTTGAAATGCCCTGTACCATGAACTAATGCAATCTAATTTTTTTTAGTATGTATATTTTTGCTCTCAGTATCATGGATTTGGGTTGTTTAAAAAATAGCATTTCCTTTAATTCATCATTGTTCTCCATATTGAGATTAACAAAGAATTCGTCAATAAATGATAAAAGACACCAGTGGTAGTCCTATTCAGCACAGACCTTTTAAAGCACCTGCAGTCCAATGAAAGGCCATTTGACTGTGTTTGGGAAATTATGCTGTAAAATGATTAGAAAATCAACTGTTCAGTACCTAACCCTATAGTCTTTATACTCTTGAGTGAAAGAAATAACTGATTTTTACCTCCATAATTGATCTTTTAGAATAACTGTCCCACCATTTTGGGATAATGGAATTCAAAGCACTCAACACTTTAGGGATGGTGGTAGAAAAGAGAACTTTAGAATTAAACATCCCCAACTTAATTGGGCATGCAATTAAATATTTTTTTTGAATTGAGTTGTTCCATATGTTCTCTTCTTAGAATTCTCATCAGAGACTTCTTCCCCCTGAGCAATACCAATTTCTAAAACTTTCCTATACATAGATCTTTGATATATACTATATTTTTTCCACACAGCTTTCTCTTCTCTCTACACCTTAACATTTTCATTCCAAAAGGAGGCAGATTATGCAAACATCTGGATTTTTGTCTACTGCTATCCTTAGTGGCCTATCTTTGACATTATCAACCCATTACTAAATAATCTGAATTTATTGTTACACAGCAATCCTGACTTAATTAAAATGAAAACTTCTAACACTTTTGCTCACCTTAGAAGAAATTGCTTTAAATGATGTTGTCTTTGTGGTTATGAGAAAAGGCTGTGATGGAAGAGGCAGATGATTATCAAGTAATTGAAACATCTATCTATCCAGCTTGTATCTCGTTTGTACTTCTTGTCTCCCCTATCATCATGCAAGCTTTTTGAGGGTTATTGTTGTGGTGGTTGTTCAGTTGTGTCTGACTCTTAGTGACCCCATTTGGGGTTTTCTTGGCAGAGATACTGGAGTCATTTGCCATTTCCTATTGCAGCTCGTTTTACGGATGAGGAAACTGAAGCGTGCAGGGTTAAGTGACTTGCCTAGGGTCACAAAGCTAGTATCTGAGGTGGGATCTGAACTCATGAAGATGAGTCTTCCTGACTCCAGGCCCTGAACTCTATCCACTGTACCACCGAGCTGCATTTAGGGACTGTTTTTGCCTTTTCTTTTTGTCTGTTCAGTACTTAGGATAATGCCTGGCATCTAGAAGAGGCTTAATAAATGCTTGTTGATTGAATTTTTTTTGGAGAGGGTAGGAATATGATTTAATTTCAAGTTTAAGTTTTTAAAATATTAGGCTGCAAACCCAGGTAACTTCTCTCTCTCTCAACGCAGGGATGGCTTAGGGTCTCCAGTATCTAGTAGAGAGGAGGATGGAAACACAAAAGAGGAAGTGGAGAGGCAAATGAGTTGGGTCACTGGAGTGTGAGGAATGAGCCAGTGCAAACAAATGGATATTCCTTTAATTTTTTATTTGCTTTGGTCAAGTCCAAGCAAATTCCACAGTCATGCCATCAGTTGCTGTTTCAAAGCAACAAAAAGATAGATGAATGAGAAAATAATAGAATCTGTATTAGAATCTACATTAGTAGTAGTATGTCAGAGCTGGACTAGCCCATGTCCTGGAGTCAGGAGTCTGAGCTTTGAGAAGGACTTACACATCCTTGGGCAAGCCACCTCTTTCTATGCCTCAGTTTCCCCATCTATCAAACAGTGGCATTGAATTAGATCATTTTGAAGGCACTTTCCAATTCTAGATTCCATTAGGGAATTAACAATTTTTGTTTTAATTAAACTTGTGATGTCATTGGTTTCCTTTTCCAATCCCAGTCAGCACCTGCTCTGTAACTTTTAGTTTTGGAAGTTTCCCTGGCTTACTGAGAGGTTAAGTGAATTGACCAGGGTCAAATAGAAAGCAGAACTTGCACCCAGGTGCTTCTGACTCTCAGTCTGGCTCTTCATACACTATGCCATGCCGCCTTGATGCTGAACACAAATGTATCTTGGAATGTAATTTTTAGTGTACACAATTTGCTACTATGCCACAGAGTATATTCAGGAAAAGCTAGTCTTCTATGGTATTGTTATCTCAATGAGAAATTCAGGAAATGTCTTCTAGAAGGCTTTTGCTTTGTATTACATGGCCCAAGTAGCATTAAATTCCTTATTATTATTCTAGAATAGCTGCGTAAATCACAAACTATTGTATGTAGTGTAGAATTAAAGGAGATGCTCATGGCAGATGACTGAAAAAAAAAGCAAAATTAGATTGAAAATAGAGATGTGTGTATTTTTAGATTCATTTAGCAGATGCTTGCTAAGCACCTTTCCTAGACAGTGCGTGGTGCCTGATAACAAAGATATGTAAGCCACTGTCCTTGACCTCAAGAAGCTTAACTGTCTAGAAAGGGTCATTTGTAAACATGTAGAGAGGACTACCATGTCAGTAATTCACACAAAGAGTTAATGTGATAATTTCTGGCTGGGTGAGTGGGGAAGGTTTCATGAAACAGGTGGCATTGAGGCTGGAACTTGAACATTAGATAGGAGTTAGAGATGGAGACATGGAGGGTAGAAAATCCTAAGCTGAGAGAATGTCACAAAAACAAGTTGTAGAAGCAGGAACATACAAGTTTATTAAGTAATGGGGTCTAGAGTAGTTTGCATGGTATATACACTTCTCATAGGTACGGGAGACAAGGCTTGAAATGTATGTTAAAAGCATATTGGAGTAAAAGGATTTGAATATTAGAGTAAGCATTTCATGTGGTAGGCAATAGGGAGCCTTCATAGTGAGAGTGGGAGATAGCCAGTGTGGTCTGTGTGTTCCATTTGTGTCTATGAGGTATGAAGGTTTCTAGAGGAAAGACTCCTAGCATATTGAGAATTTGAGAGGATGTTAACAACGTTCACACAGGGTGTAGATGGGCTTCAATATATGATGCTGGAGGGAGTAGCCATATCAGTAAGATCATAAACATATCAAAGAAGAGAACCCTTCAAGAATTTTGAACCGAGGAGTTATCTGATCAAAGCAGTGCTTTAGGAAAATTAATTTGGCACTGTCAGATCACAGATGATGTTGGAATAGGAGAGAGAACCAGGAGGCAGGAAGATCAGTGAGGGAGCATTTCAGCAGTCCAGACAGGAAACATGGAGGACCTGAACTGGAGTGGTGATATAGAATCAAAAAGGAAGGGACAGATGGAAGAGATGTTAAGAGGAGGATGGATTCAGTGGAAGGAATGATGGATGAGGAAAATCAAAGATGTGGTTAGATGCCTAACAAGAATGAGAAATTGTTGATGCTCTTAACAGAAACAGAGAAGTCAGAAAGAGTCACTGCTTGGAAAGGTCTATGGTAGAAATTGAGAAGATGATGGATTCTGTTTTAAACATATTGAGTTTAAACTATTGGTAGGACATCCAGGTAGGGAAGTCCAATGGGTAATTGGACATGCAGGACTAGACCTTGAGAGAGAGTTCAAGGGTAGTTTAGCTTAATTGGAATTCTTCCTAACGTGTGATGAATGCAGATTTCTTTCTGGGCTTTATAGTTGGTTAGCCTGGTAGTTTAGTAGGATTCGCCTTCTTCCAAGGTGTATGATTTACCTAAGTTCTTCAGGTCTACTCATCTGCAGATTCCTTGCCCCACCTTTTGTTACCAGCTTTCTCCATTATCATCTCTGATTACTCTCTTTCTCATTTTCTTACAGACAAATGCATGTAATTAATGAGATTCTGGTCTTCCTCTTTTCCTCCTGAAGACCAAGAGAGTGTTCCTATTTTTTTTTCCTTTGCTCTTTTCCTCCTACAGCTATACCCTCACCTTGAGCCATGGCCTTTCTCATTATGAAAGGAACAAAATGAGAAAACAGAGCTCATCAGTGTAACTGCCACATGTGGACCTCCTGCCAGGGGTTAAATCTTGGAGATAATTTCAGGCTCCCCATGTCCCACTTCTCTTGTGCAATGGTCAGAGCCTCTGGCTTCTTTGGTTCCCTGCCAGCACACCCACTATCTTTCAGCTGAGTTCTTCCCTAAACATCCACAGCCCTTGCAAAAAAAGAGGTTTACAACTTCTTGCAAAACACACAGACCTTTAGATGTTCAAAACCAAGGCGTTTTTAATCTTTCTATTTTCTCTTTCTTCCTCCTTCCCTCCTCTCTTTTTTCTTCCTTCCTTCCTTCCTTCCTTCCTTCCTTCCTTCCTTCCTTCCTTCCTTCCTTCCTTCCTTCCTTCCTTTTATTATGGGCCCCTTTGACAATCTGTCAAAACCTTTGGATCTCTTTTCAGAACAATGCTTTTTAAATGCATGAAATACACAAGATTACAAAAGAAATCAATTCTATTGAAATAGTAAAAAAGAGTTGAACCCCAGGTCAAGAACTCTTTTAGGAGTTTTACTGCAGGTCGTTATTATTGTTGTTCCATCATGCCTGACTCTTTGTGACCCAGTTTGGGGTTTTTGTGGCAAAGATGCCGGAACGCTTTGCCCTTTCCTTCTATAGTTCATTTTACAGATGAGGAAACTGAGGCAAACAGGGTTAAGTGACTTGCTCAGGGTCACACAGCTAGTAAGTATCTGCGGCTGGTTTTGAACTCAGGTCTTCGGACTTGAGGCCCAGTGCTCTATCCACTGTGTCACCGAGCTGCCCTTTTTTACTGCCAGTAACCACAGGGAAAAAATGGTGCAAGTTACAGAAATCTTAAAAGCCTGTAGTTGACTTTGGTCTTCAGTGAAATGTGGTTGGATCCAAGCCAGGTCTATCTATCTAGCTTCTTCTCTTTTTCATCGAATCATCTTTATTTTGGTTCCTGTCTTTGGAGTTAGGCTTAACCTCACCCGGATTGGGTCTTTATGCTAGCCAAGCTCTCAGATTTGAATTGGCACAGACTCTAGGTCAGGTGGGATTTTGCCCCTACCCTACACCTGAGCCCCAGAACCAGCAACCTAGTCTTATCCAGACTTATCCCTGGGTGTGGACTTTCAGTTGGAGCTCCTAGCTGGCCTCCCATATTTCCCTACCCCCTTGCAGACTTCCTTGCATTGACATCATATTCATCTCCTTCTTTCCTGAGTGTTTCTATTTCTCAGAACTTTGAAAGCCCTAATCTTTTCCCTGACCCATTTTTCTTTGTTTTGTCTGTTTTGTCTGAGGTATAATCAGGAACTGGTTGTTAAGGAGAATCCTGTACTTTGGTCAAGGTTCTAAAGTAGAATCTTGGTGCCTGATCCCTCTAACGGATGGCCATGATGATGGGTTCTATTGTTCCTAGACTTTGGAAGTGGAAGAGGCAGTCTTAGAGACAGCAACTCCACTCCTTTCAGAGATGAGGAAATTGAAGACCTCCAGAAAGAGGGTGTGACTCATAGGAAGTCACACAGGTGTACCTCATAGGAAGTCACACAGGTGTACCTTAGAACTGAGATTTGAGCCTTGGTCTTCTCCATTCCAGGGCTCTTTCTACTACATCATGCTTCTAGAACTGGACTGCATTACACCAGTTCCATTCTAAAAGCATCAGTCTTGTTTCTTCTTGTTTCAAAGCTTGTGCTTTCTCACCACTTTCTCATTCAACTCCTGATTAAAGTCTTAGGAATATCTCTAGTTCAATTTTTAGCTCATTTATAGGACTAAAATGCCCGACACACCCTGAATCCAATGACTGATAAAGCTCAGATTACTAGATGCATATACATTGTTTTTGATCATTCATTCAAGTGCTCTATATCCCCCTCACCCTCCAACATACACACCAGGAAATGGCTTTTCTAGAATCTTGTCTCTTCTAGAATATTGACTACAATAAAGAAATATATTCATCTATAGTAGTTAGAGGATTGGTCTCTGTACTCTTCAACCAAGGGGGTCACCTTGTTGTAACTCCTTGCTGAGCTACTGAGCTTGGATAGCCTGCTTACATTGGGGTCAAACAGCCAGGAACTGGACATCAATGGGGTACACTAGTACAAGAGAGGCTTGAGAGCCCAGCCCCTCTGCTTCTTCTCTTCTGTCTCTCCACCCCACTGCTCCTCCTCCCCCTCTCATTTATTTCTACCGTTGGCAGCCTGTTTCTGCGGCTATATTGTTCGTTGCCTAGGAACCCACTTTAGGGTGAAATATGATTGGCCAATCCTGTCAAATTGATTGCCAGGGCTGGGGCAGCATCTTAGGTGTGCAAAGGATTTTTGAACAATTCCGTTTTCAACCTTTAAGATTAACAGTGAGGAGTTAGTTACTCTAAATGATTGCTTTTAAGAAGTCGGCTGTGAAATTGATTGTTCGTGGTATAATATTTTATTCTGGGTGAAATGAGTTTGGCCACAAGGAATATTTTTAAAAGCCTGAGTCAGCCAGAAATGCCTATACACATCCATCCTGTGATGAAAGTTGGTGTCCTGGGCTGACGTTAGTTCCCATTTTTATTTATAAATTACTTTTAGCAGTTGTTTCATGAGTATGGATTGTGTTCTCTCTTCACTGCCACCAAATTGAAGAAACAGTCAGGTATCTAAGGCGTTGAAGCCAAGACTGGAGGGAAGGGTATCTCCCTAATGGTTTTCTGCCTCTCTCATCGGTGATCATCAGATCCGATCCTCTTAAAATCACCCCTCTGGTTGAAGGCTGGGTGGGCACATGGAGATCATCGCCTCTGACCCCCTCATTCACGAATGATGTAAAATGACTTGCTCACGGTCACACAGAGCCAAAATGTGAACTGGGGTTCCCCGATTCCAAATGCAGCCCTCTTTTTGAAATAGATGTTCCATAGGTATCTCCAACTCAACATGTCCACAACAGACATCGGAATCTTTCCTTGCCCCTCGTCCAAACTGCCCTATTTCTGTTACACGTAACATCATCCTTCTAGTCACCTGGGCTCACAGTTTCAGTGTCATCTTTGAATCCTCACTCTCGATCACCCCTATACCCAGTCAGTTGTTAGATCTTTTGTTTTGACCTGTACAACATCTCTCTTCACTCTTATAAGAACCACTCTATCACGGGCTTTCATCATCTCTTGCCCGGGTTATCTCATCAGCCTCCCATTTGGTGTCTATCTCAAGCCTCTCCCTCCACCCACACATCTACTACATAGGTGTCTTAGGGAGTTTTCCTAAAGTGTCCATCTCATCTTACTATTCAGTAAACTCTAGCACAGGGGTGGGAGGGGAACCTGGAGCCTCGAGGCCAGATAGGGCCCCTTAGGTCCTCAAGTGCAGTCCTTTAACTGAATCCAAGCTTCACGGAAGTTGTCTCCACAACCCATCTCCATCCTGTTCTTTCAGCCTTATTACACATTACTTCTCTTTACACACATAGTGGCCCAGCAAACTGGTCTCTTACTGGGATGCCTGACACCAGTCCAATCCTTGTGCCTTTGCAATGACTGCCTCAATGGCTGGAATTCACTGCCTCACATCACCTTTGCCTCTTGGAATCCCTGGGTTCTTTCAAGGCCTGATGTAAACTGTAAGCTTCCTGCTCTCCCAGTTCTGGTGGCTCCTCTCACCCCAATATCTTGTATCTGCTTTCTATAGGAGAGTCATGCTCTAATGGAGAGAAAGCAAGCCTTGAATCTTAGGAGATCTGGGTTCAAGTCTTGCCTTTGACATATATTGACTGTGTGACCATAGGCAAGTCATTTAATGTCTTACTGCTGTAGGCCCATGGTATCTGACTCAAATAGAAACTGAGGCCACTAAACTGTTCTAAAGATCCCTTTGGGCCTCATAATGACTTTGTTGTTGAGTTGTTTTTTGGTCATGTCTGACTCTCCATGACCCCGTTTGGGGTTTTCTGGTTAAAGATACAGGAGTGGTTTGCTATTTCCTTCTCCAGCCCATTTTACAGAAGAGGAAACTGAGGCAAACAGGGTTAAGTGACTTGCCCAGGGTCACATAGCTAGTAAGTGTCGGAGGCCAGTTTTGAACTCAGCAAGATGAGTCCTCCCGACTCCAGGCCTGGCACTCTATCCACTTCACCATTTAGGTGC